>NW_020956558.1:9852-76558 GCF_003031625.1 Empidonax traillii
GGCCTGGGGAGGAGGGGTAAGGCACAGGGCGAAGTTCAGGGGCGTGGGGGTGGCTGATAGGGCCCAGGGCTGCAGGAGGGGCATGGGGAGCAGAGAAGGGCCCCTGTCACCATGGGGTGTGGGACATAGGGCCTTGGGGTGTGGGATGGGGTGAGGGGGGCACAACACAGCAGTGACAAGGCAGGGAGTGAGGGCAGAGCATGGCAACACATGTCCTGTTGGGGCTGGGCAATCACAGACTTGCTCAAAGTGGGGTAAAATTAGGATTTGGGGCTAAAATAAGGATAGTTGTGGATGCCTCAACTCTGGTAGTGTTCAAGGTCAGGTTGCATTGAGCAACCAGGACTAGTGGAAGGTGTCCCTGCCCAAGGCAGGGGGGTGGGACTAGATCTTTCCAGTCCCTTCCAACCTTTAACATTCCATGATTCTGGGGTTCCACCTCAAGGTCATGGACTATAAATGAAGTCCTTGTATTGCCAAGGTGCTGATGTGAGCTGCATTTGGTCACCCGGGGAGTGGGAAAGAGATAAAATGTTCTCGTCTCAGCTTTTTATTCCAAATGTAGAAAATACACAAATCTGGTCAAACTTCTAACGAGTCAAACATTAAACCCTGAGCAAACTGTTCCCAGCCTGCACAACTTCCACCTTATCAATGAGATTAAGCGTGTGAAAGTATGTTTTGATTTTATAGAGCAATTGACAGTGTTAACCAACCCCTGTTTTTATCAAAAAACCGGGCTGGTAATCTGCCCTTTGTCGCCGCAGGTCTGTTGTCTGACAAGGTTAATTTCTGTGTTGCTGGCAAGGAAGGGAAGGTGTTCCCTTTGTGCAGTCATTTTCTTGATGAAAAGGGGAAAAAATTGGGGAGAAAGACACCATAAACCTCACCAGGTGGTCATATCAGTGCATGGAGCAGCATCCATCTTGGGAATCCCACCCAGGGTGGGATCATCACCTCAACTAACCTCGGGAGAGCTGCTCTGGGTCTCTGCCCTTGGCAGGAGAGACTCATATTTTGCACCAACATTGTGTGAGTAGCGAGTTATTTCCTTTTTTTTATGATTAAGCCTCAACTTTTTGCCTGGAGATCAAAGCCAAGGGCTCTTCCTTTTTGGCTGGTGGCAGCGCTGCCTGCGTAGGACGAGGAGGGTTGTGTGTCACAGGTCTGGGATCCTCGTAAACAAGACGACAGAGGGGACCATGGTTGTGTCACTGGGGTAATTACTGTCAGTATCCTGCTTTTGAAGCAGGGAGGAAATTTGTATGGAAGGGAACCACAGATGGCTCACGTTTTATCCTTCTGTCACAGTTTGAGTGCTTTTAAAGTGGTGGTGGTGGGGGGGGTTGTTTGTCTTCATATTACTTGCTGTTCTCTCATAGCTTTTCCTTTTGATACCTTAAACATTAGCCAACCCTCTTCAATCCTCACCAGTTCCTTGGATTGAAGAGTTTTTCTGGCAGGGAAGCTTTTGAGGTAATGCAAGTCAGGGCTTAATAGCAGGAAGGGGAGGGGAGGACAGAGGTGGTGGCTATGAAACAGGTGCCTGGCAAGAGGGTCTGTCAGAGCTCACAGGGAGCTGCAGATGGATGCAAAGGGCACCGTCTTGGCTCCAGTGAAGTCTGGGACAAAATTCCTGTTGATTTTGGCAAGGCTGGGATGTTACAGAGAGGTGACAAGAGCTGTGTTGGCATCACGGGCAGAGCTGGTAGTGGAGTGCCCAGACTGGTACAGTAGCCTCCTCCCCACAAGCCTTTCAGCAAAATCTCAGGTTTTTTTCCAAGGAAATTGTACTCGAGGGCTGAATGCACTGTTTGCATGTACTAATGACGTGGATTATTGGAAATGGGTAGGAGTTCAATGCATGAGCTGGAGCCCAGCCGTGCTAGGAGGCCATAGGCTCAGGAGAAGCAGCTTATCCGAAAGCAGCACCTCTGGTCATGTTTCTGGAATCATCACTGCCTGCCTCCCTTCTCTCATAGGGCTGAAAGGAGCTCAGAAGTCACACTTCACCCTGATGCGGTTTGGTCCTGGCTGGTCATTCCTGATAGCCAGCTGGGTCTCCAAGACTTTGGGTGATGGAGAAGCCTCCTGGCTTGGTGCGAAAGGAGGTGGTGCTGGGAAGCCTTAAGCTATGGATTGACTTTTCCTTGATCCAATGACACCAGGTCCCCATGTGATACCTTGGAAGCATCAACTAACCTCCCTACAGAGAACACCAGCATCAATCAAGTCCTGCAAGCACCAGCTACCAGCCCTGCAATTATTTAGAAGGACATTTTCACTACGTTATTCCAAAAAAAAACACCTTTCCCTAGGGGTGTTGTGGGGGAATCTCTTGGGCTGAGAAACCCAGCTCCTTTGGGCAGGATCTCAGTGGATGTGTCCCACTGGCAGAACCACTTCTGCCCCTTCAAGCTGTTCATTGACTCAAAGAAGCATGTTCCCAAAGCTGTGCCAGAGGGGAAGAAAAACAAGGAAATGCACGTGTCAGGCTGTGCCGAGGGCTGTGCACCACAGGGTGCATTAAGGAAGTACTTAAGGAAGCTCCTTGCTGGCCTGGGGAGATAGGTCAGAGCCCATGCGTGTTTCTGGCTGATTGCACTTCTCCTGGCAGTCGTCATTTTTTGGCCCACCTTGTAGCCAGCGTGGCAGGCTCCAAGCTCCTCCAAGCTTCCCGTGCCAGCAGGAGCTGTTTCCAGTCACAGAGCTTGGATGAATTGTTTGTCTTGCATCAGTACTAGTGAAGATTCTCTCATCTCTGGTCTGTCCCCAGCTGCTGGCCAGACCCCCTGCCAAAGGTCACCCTGCCAGGGGTGGCTGCCCCATTCCTGGAAGTGTTCAAGGTCAGGTTGGATGGGGCTTGGAGCATAATGGTCTAGTGGAAGGTGTTTCTGCCCATTGCAGGGTATTTGGAGTGGGATGATCCTTAATGTCCCTCCCAAACCAAACTATTCTGGGATTCTAATAACTTCTTCTGACACCCAGTTCGAACCTCCCTTATTTCAACTTATGCCCATATAGGTCTGTCAGAGTATAAAGCAGATATGAGTGACACCAGAACCAGATTCCATAGAATTTTAATAAAGAGGAAAGACATCCTCTGCTAGAGGATTTTTGCCTCCCATAGTAATTCTTACCCTTAAAGCCAACCTGCAGTACCAAGGCACACACTGTGCCCTGAGGGTGAAAAATGTAATTTTACAGTTCTCAGCCACATTCACCCACATCAGGAACCCCTCCAGAAAGCTCAATGCAGGAAACTTAAAGGAAGAATGAACAAAAGATGAAAAGAGAGACTCTTAAAAAAAAAAAAAAAAAAAAAAAAAAAAAAAAAAAAAAAAAAAAAAAAAAAAAAAAGTAATTTATTTAAGACCTGAACACAAGAAGGAAATGTCACGCCAAGAGCAGAATGTCACAGTACAAGAATAACTATAGTAAAACAAAGAAAAAGAGAGAACAAGAGTGTGAGAGAAGGTGCCTGGGACACAGGAGGAAGAGGATGTATATCATTTTCTTACCAGCAAAACAAACACGGTGCCAACTGAGCAATGCCATTGTTGTGAGCACTAGAGAAACACCCCAGCACTGCAGGGCTGTGTGCGTCACGTGAGTTTATTTTAACACTTATTAAACGTGGGCAATTTCCTTCCCTGACATTTAGCAGGTTAAAAAACTGTTGTGTTCAAGTGAGGATCTGCATCCGCCTGGAGTTCTCATGGAGTGAGCGACTTCGCCCCGGGGCAAGGGACACTCCTGATAAATGTGGCCACTCTCAGGTTGCATCACTGCCACCTTGGGTCACCACAACCCCCTGCAGCACCCCAGGCTGGGGACAGAGGGGCTGGAAAACTGGAAAAGTCCCTGGAGGTGCTGATCAACTGCAGCTGAACATGAGCCCAGGTGTGTCCAGGTGGGCAAGAGGCCAAGGGCACTTGGTTTGTGTCAGCACTGGGGTGGCCACAGGCCCAGGGCAGTGTCCGTACCCTGTGCTGGGTGCTGCTGAGGCATCTGCAGTCCTGGGGGCAGCCCTGGGCCCCTCATGGCAAGAAGGACATTGCGGGGCTGGGGCATGTCTAGATAAGGGAATGGAGCTGGGGAAGGGGCTGGAGCACCTGGAGTGGCTGAGAGGGATGGTGGGGGGCTCAGTCTGGAGAAGAGGAGGCTCAAGAGGAGCCAGGTGGGGCTCAGGAGAAGCCTTCCTCAGATGAGGCTTCTCGGTCTCTCAAATCCTGACAGGAGGGTGGAGCCAGGTGGGGACCAAGCTCTGCTCACAGGGAACAGCAACAGGACATAAGGATGCGGCCTCAAGCTGTGCCTCGGAAGGCTTACATTGTCTTCATGGAAAGGGTTGTCCAGCCCTGGCACAGACTGCCCAGGGCAGTGCCCATCTCTGGAGGGATTTGAAAGCCATGTGGATGTGACTCTTGGGGACATGGGTCAGTGGTGGCCTTGGCAGTGCTGGGGGAACAGTTGGACTCAATGATCTCGGGGGGCTTTTCCAACCCAAATGGTTCTGTGATTCCAGGATTCGTTCCACCACTCCATTGACACTTCAAACTGGCACAAGCCTGGGGTGCTGTCAGGCACAGCCATGGCTCTCTCAGCATGGAGCACACGGTGGGTGCTGGAAGCTGACAGGGAAGGGCAGCAGGAGCTCTGGTCCGTACAAGCTGGACAGCAACACATTCTCTCAGCATTCCCAGCAGGAGCGGCTCCAAGGCTGCCAGGCAAGTGTGGTGCCCAGCTGTCACCTGCTGACTCGCAGAGGGAATTGCATAAGAAGAAATTATTTTGGGAACGCGGCGCCCACGGCACCACGTGAGGCCGATGCATTCACAGCGTCGCTGCTGTTTGGCCCCTCCCAAGCCCTGTTAAGTCCCTGCCCCCTCCCGTGACAGCAGCAGGTCTGTCTTAGAGCTCCTGGTTTCTGCTGCTTGTTATGCGCTCTGTTACGGGTTATTTTCCCCCAGATCACATAATCATCATCATCTTTTTTTTTTTTTTTAATCATAATCTCAGCAGCAGAAAAGATCTCTAAGATGGGTGATGGAGCTGGGCCTGGTTAGTTTGGAGAAAAGACAGAGGGCATCTCACCGGTCCACGCAAATACATCCACGGCGTGTCAGAGGATGGAGCCACACCCTATCCAGTGGTGCCCAGTGGCAGGACAAGGGGCAGTGGCCATAAACTGAAACACAAGTTCCACCTCAACATGAGGAAGAATTTCTCTACACTGAGGATGGCAGAGCACTGGAACAGCTGCCCAGGGAAGCTGCGGAGTCTCCCTCTCTGGAGACATTCCGAACCCACCCGGAAGCGTCCCTGTGTCACCTGAGTGACCCTGCCTTGGCCGGAGGGTTGCATTGGGTGATGTCCAGAGGTTCCTTCCCTCCCTGACTATTCTGGGATTCTGTGATCTCGGAGAAAGGGCTCCCAAAGCCCGTGGGGGCCGTGTCCCCGTTGGAGAGAACGGGGAGCGGGCGGACACTAGGACCGCGCACGGCGGGAAGACGGGGAGGGCGGGCCATAGGACCGCGCGGTCCTAATGCCCAGCCGCTCCCTTCGCCCGCGTGGTCTTATTGCCCGCCCACTCCCAGTCCGCGCCCGGTCCCGGTGCACGCCCGCTCTCCCGGGGCTCCGTGTCCCCGCCCCGCTCTCCCGGGGCTCCGTGTCCCCTCCCGCTCTGTGTCCCCGCCCCGCTCTCCCGGGGCTCCGTGTCCCCTGCCGGCCGCCGTCGGCCCGGTGCGGTTGCCATGGCGGCGGCGGGCGGGCGGTGCTGAGTGCGCGGGAAGGCGCGGCCCGGCCCCGCCATGGCGGACGAGCTGTACCTGGAGAATATCGACGAGTTCGTCACCGACCAGAACCGCGTCGTGAGTCTCGGCGGCGGGGGGAGTGAGGGGGTTCCTTCTCTGCCCCCCCTTTCCTTCTCTTTCCCCCTTCTTTCCTCCTCTCCCCCCTTTGCCATCTTTCCCCCTCTTTTACTTCTCTTCCCCCTTCCTCCTCCTTCCTCCTCTCTTCCGTCTCTCTGCTTCCTTTTTTCCTTTCTTCCTCCTCTTCCCCCTTTCCTTCTCTTCCCCTTCTTTCTTCTCCTTCCCCCTTTCTGCTTCCTCTTTCTCTCCTTTTCCCTTTCTTCCTTCCCCTTTCCCCTTCCTTCCCCCTCCTTCCCCTCCCTTTCCTCCTTCCCTTCTTTCCTTCTCTCCCCCATTTCCTTCTTCCTCCTCTTGCCCCCTTCCTTACCTGTTTTTAGGACAGTTCAGAAAACTGATAGGCTTGTGCATGGGTGAATTCCTTTCAAAATTTATTTGGAAATAAATAAATATTTTTAAAATGCCATTTGGCCTAGATACTGGTGCAACAGAGTTGGTGCATTTTGTCTGACAGAGTGAATTTCACCAGTTGAGAGGCTGAGGTTTTCGTATTGAAAAGTTTTATTGTTTGGGTTTTTTTAATTTCTTGTTACAGGTGACATACAAATGGCTGAGCTACACTCTGGGAGTCCATGTCAACCAGGCTAAACAGTAGGTGTTGCTACATACCCCCAAGCCTTGTTAATTGCTTTTAATCCCTGTTTTAGTGACTGTGGTGAGCATATTCAAATGATCCCTCTGGAAATATTAAAAAACCCTTCTCAGGCACAGTCAGTTGTGATGTTCCACGAGCCTGGCTCTCCACCAGGCTTTGTGGGCACAGGTAAATGTGGGAAGGATGGGAAGTCAGCTGCACTTTTCCAAACTTAGCCTCAGTTTGTAACCTTGTCTTATATTTTGGAGAATTAGAATGACTGTAACCTCTTCAATGGCCTATAAAGCAAAGAATGAGCTCTCAGGGATTCCAGAGCTGTTCCCACAATGCAGGGGAAAGTGGAGTGTAAGATTTGAAAGCTCCCAAAGAGTGCCAAGCCCCATAATACAAATATTTGCTCTCCTTTTCTCTGGCTACAGCCTAGACCTAAAGGAGTATTTGCTGTGCTCTGTCCTGCCCAAACCACTGGAACATCAACTTAGGCATCTCATGGAATGGAAGCAGTTGTTTTGTCTCTTTCCTCTGTGTGCATGTGAACAATTTAGGTGGTGTGTAAATCTGAGTGGGCTTCAGACCTGACTGGAGAGTCCTGCTGGGAACGATTCTGGTCATGAATTAGAACTCCTTGCTGGGAAGAAGGTGGCCCTGGTGAAGCAGAGGCAACCTGGGGATGAAGAATTCCTGTGGCATCTTTGTACTCAAAACTCTCTCCTAGAAGCTGGCAAATGCCTGGTGACACAAGGGAATTATTTTAGGGATTGTGCTGGATGTGACAGTGTGGTCCTTGCAGTCTGTCTCTGTAGTGGTGACGATATTCCAGTATTTTTCCCAGGCAGTGTCCCTGTGGATGGCAGTGTCTCTGCCCAGGTACATGGGACAGTCATCATAGGTCAGTGGTGTGAGTGGGAGCTGAAATCTTGAGGCTCAGCTCAATCCTGCCTAATCACTCTCTTCCCTGCTATTCCTGATGATCCCATCCATGGATGTAACTGGGATTGTACGTACACACCTGGCCATGTGATTATGGACCAAAAAGTCACCAGTTCCTCAGTCAGGGGTTTCAGAAATGCCTTTCTGGAGTGGGAGACTTTGGGGCAAGCTGCCCAGAGGATGTGAGACCACCTGAAACTAGGTACTAAACGCTTTCTGTAGTTGTTGGACTGAGATTCTCTCAAGTGGCTGAGGAGGAAGGTGTCTCAGGAAGATTAATTTAATCCTGGGTAAAATAACTGTGCTTGTTAATAAATGTGAAAAGTTTCCATGTCAGAGAGGCTTTACTTTATTTTTATGTAACCTTCATGGAAGTTGGTGGCTCCAGGCTCTTTCCTTTGTGGGTGATGAACAGTGGTTTCTTTGTGCAGGATGCTGTATGATTATGTGGAGAGGAAACGGAAGGAGAACTCAGGAGCTCAGCTTCATGTCACCTACTTAGTAGCAGGAGACCTCCGCCAGAATGGACACGTGGTGAGTGTTTCACTTCTCAAAAGTGTCTGTGAGCTCTTTGTTCTCGTGTCTCTTCCACCTTGTTTTGTGATCTTTGGGTCTGAACTTGCTCTTTTTTCAGTAAGATACTTCCAGATAGGTCTTCTGGACAGGTACAAAGTAAGGCACAGTCTCTGTCCCAGTGTGCAGGTGATGTGGAGGAAGAATCAGTTGGCCATGGCTTGGGAATACAGTGCTGAATAACACACCAGGGTTCTTAATTAATTACCTTAAATCCCGTTACCAGTCATCTCTCTCATCACTCCTATTGAGCAGCAGAGATTATAAAACCTTCTGGAAGGACTCTTCTGAGATCAGCTCATCCATTTCCTGGCATCTGCTGTGGGGTGGAAATGCAGAGAGAGCTTGGAACTCATTTAGAATGGAATAATAACAGAACAACAAATGAATAGGTGAAGTTGTCTTGTTGATTAAAGCAGCTTTTTAATCGTGCTAAACAGAAGAAAAATTTATTAACAGTATTTGATAATTTAAAAATTATTAAGAAAGGAATTCCTACTTAATGTATTTGTTTTTCCATATTGCTGCTTGTGAGATTTTCAGGAATGTTGTCTAAAACTTGAGACAGGTACCCCAGATGTTTTTAAAAGAAGATGAGGAAATTAGGTGCCCATTTCCCTTTGCTCACAGAAGAATTTAAGAGCCAAACACAAAATGCCTTTGATATACCACTAAGTGTTTTTAAATACACAAGTATCTATTACAATATGATCCATAGTTTTCTTTTAGGAATAGTAAATCCCAAGGTTTCTATTTGTAGATTGGGAAAAATCCTCAACAAACCTTTTTTTGTTGTCCTAAATAATAAACTGGTTCACACACATAAAATATTGTCTTTAAATGTCCAAATCTGCCTGAAATGGAAGGTAATTATTTTTTACATTAATTCTATATGATGGAATATATTTATTTAAAGCTGCACAGGTAATATGATGTTTATAGCCTGAGTTTAACAGGTTTTTTGCTGATTTCTTTTGGAAATAACAAGTCGCTTGGCTCGCTAGAACTGGCCAGTGAGTTGTCAACCTGTACTATTATATTTAAATTTGCCATAATGTATTTAAAACAAACAAGTGACTTCTGAAATAGCAGCAAGTAATTATTTTTAACTCTCTCTTAGGAACTTGTATGTTAGTTAAACAAGTTCATAGGATCACAGGATGGTGTGGGTTGTGAGGGACCTTAAAGATGATCTAATTCCAACCCCGTGCCTTAGGCAGGGAATCAATCTTCTATTAGATCCATAAAGGGGGGGAAAGTGGCCTTAATGTGTTTGTTTTTAAATCTCTTGTTTTTGAATGCTGCAGTATCAGTGCCTGTTAAGAAGGGTGAGCTTCAGGTGCAGGAAGGTATTGGGGGCAGAGGTGAAGCAATGCCAGGATTAGGAATAACCCACAAAGTTCCTCAGTCTGAGTCAATTTTGGGTAGGAAAGGGCTGTGGAAGCTCCAGGTGCATCCCTGTGCCTGCTGGTATCCCTGCACTACTGCCTTCTGGCAGTAGGTGTAGCTGGAATGCTGTGGATTCAGCTGCAGGATTCCCGAAGGGAGAGAGGGATAGAATTCCTTCACAAATAATTCCCATTAAACACTGCACACCCTTTCCTTACTGCTTTTTATCAGCCGCGGTGAGGGGCCAAGACTCCCAGTCTTTATTTACTTACTCTTTTGCTGGCTAATTAAAGCAACATCTTAGTACTGATTGAAAAAAGAAACATAAATTTATTATCAGTATTTTGTATTTAAAGTGCTTTGTCTTACTAAGCAAAGGGATTGCTGCTTAGTGGATTTATTTTTTCTCATTGCTTCTTGCCAGATATTCAGGAAGGTCATCTAAAACTTCAGGCAGGTCTTCCTGCCTGACTTCCAGCTCTAGTGAGCCAAGAGACTTGTTAATTCCAAAAGAAATCAGGGAAAAACCTGTTAAACTTAGGCTGTCAATGTAACACTACTTGTGCACCTTTAAATAAATATATTCAATCATACAGAACTAGTACAGTAAATAATTACCTTCCATTTCAGGCACATTTGGACATTTAAAGGCAATATTTTGTGTATGTGAAGCAGTTTATTATTTAGTAGAACAAAAAAGAAAAGGTTGGTTTGTGTTGCTTTCCAATATACAAATAAAAGCCAGGGCACCCTGAGATTCACCATTCCTAAAAGAAGACTGTGGTAATTATTTATTGCATTAGTTCTGTCTAATGGGATATATTTATTTAAAGCTGGGCAGGTTGATAACACGTTGATAGCCTGAGTTTAACGGGTTTTTCCCTGACTTCAAGCAGGTTTGTGGTATCTGTTAAGCATAATGGTGGTTGGGTTTCCCCCAGTCTGGATCCTGTCTGTATTAACTACAGTCTGGTAAATGTCCTGGAGCAGCTATAGACCTTGAAGACTGTCCATTTCCAGAAACATTCCTTCCTGGCTTTTTAATTAAATTTAGCTTAGATATTTAGGTTAGGTTAGATGTAAATTTAATGAAATTAATGCTTAGTTTTTCATGTTGTTTTGCTTCTCTGGTGCCATGCCCGGACTACCAATTGCTGGATTGAAGTGTCCTGGCAATCCAAATATCCAGGGGTGGTGTGGGCTGGAGAGGCAGGTTTCTGGCTGTTCTTAATTTGCTTTTCCTCTGCTGCACAGGTGTTTAGGTTTGGTTTCATCTGCGTCTCATCTCCCATTGTCTTGAGTGGAGTACAAAGCCTTTCTTTAGGGATCTGGTGATCTGTAAAACTGAAAAGTGGGATGACAGAGCTTTAAAAACTAGTGGCTGATGAGTTTTTAAAGGCAGTGTTCTTTGCAGCTATGAAGCTGCACAAATAATCACTAGACTTTCTTATAACTGAAAATATAAATCTGCACACAGCAGATATTTTGAAATTTTAAGATTGCCATGTGTTTATTTTTTCCAGTGCCACAAGGTTGCAGTAGTGAGGGAGGATAAACTGGAAGGTAAGAAAATTGTGAAAATTACGTGGATTTAACTTTTTTCTTTGAAAGAACAGCAAAATGAGCAGAACTTGCCATCTGCACGTCAGTGCCCAGCCAGGCTCTTGGGGTCAGGTGTGTACTTTTTGTACCAGTTTTTCTCAGAACTTGGAGTGTCTGAGCCAACAGCTGAGTACCTTCAGGGTTGTGATTTGATCTTGCGATTTTTTTATTAGATGCCGAACATTTTGTCAGTGATTCTTTTCCCCTGACTGTCCCTAAAGACAGCAATACCCAAGTAGTGTCTCAGAACAATCGTGAGTCTTCAAGGCCACAAGAATGCTAATTCTGGCTATTGGTTTAATGCAACTGCAGTCTTTGCCCCGAGTCCTGTGGTTGTTAGAATGTTCTCCTGAGACATTTACCTCGCTTTTGTATTAACTTTCACAGAAAAAACCCACCATTGTAACATTGTTCCATGTCCTGTCAGTTGCCTCACCATCTTTCCGGGTCTGGTCCTGCTGATGAAACTTTTACCCATAGCAATTGAAACACAACTTCAGGCCCTTCATTGCTTTCAGATGACATGTTTGGCGTTTGAGGATACACTGTGGCATTTGTGACCTTAAATATCCGTGCTAATGATGTCACCTTATTTGAAAGACGAGTTATTTTCCTTCTGGAAATCTGAAGTGGGTTTCTAGCTAAAGCTGAAGGGTAGGAGATTGTAAACACTACTATCTGTCATGTTTGTTGAGTTGTGTGTGTTCTGTAACACCCTGTTTTGCTGTGGAGGAACGGGTTGCTCATGGGTTTTTTTATTGGAAGGCAGGCAAAAGGTATGACTTGTATTTGGAAAAGGCTGGGATTTTTGAGGGAGCTGCATAGTGCAGGGCCAGCCCCAAGAAACGATTACTGTGTGTATTTTTACAGTGCCTCGAAGCTCAGCCTCAGACCAGGACTCTGTGGAAAGAACAATATAAGCAGTGAACAAAGAATTCCTAAAAAACAGCCTTTGTCTCAAGGGGGTTACAGCCTAAATAGCATAAAAGAAATAAAATTTTGATTCCAGCATTCGGCTAGGGATGACACTGTGACACTGCACTAATGGCACAATTCCAGCAGAGATATGACCATCTGCACTCCTCCTTAGCTTTAGGTACTCACACAGATATTCTGGATCCCAAACAGGGGATATTTTGAAGATAGACACAGAGATCACTCTTATTTCAGTTGTGCAAGAACCAAGAGTGTGTACTGAAAAACGTGACAGGCTTGTGGAGTATGTTACCCTGAATTCTTGATTAGTGAGTGTTGGGGGAAGGTGCAACTAGACCTTTTTGTATTCAGAAAGTCTGTCAGTCTTGCTCCATCCCAAAGGCTGTGCTAACAGAGGACTTTTTTTCTCTCTTTTCCCCCCAGCAATGAAGTCTAAGCTGTCCACGATTGCGAGTGTGCATGTGTACAGCATTCAGAAGGCCTTGCTCAAGGACAGCTCCCCACTCTACAACACTGACTATGACATTGTCAAAACAAACCTGCACAACTGCAGCAAGTGAGTCCCATCTTGCTTTTTCTTCTTAAACCCCGTGATTCCCGACTGGTGGTGTTCTTCAGTCACTGCTTACCAGATAGGTCTGGACTTTTAGAAGGCTAAAAGAAGATATCCTCCAAATCATGCCAGACCAGTCCCCAAGCAGTACATAGGTGACTGTTTTGTAAACGGAGCTATTTCCAGGTTACAGTTGGTTCGCTTGCTGGTTACTGTTCCAGTACCTTTCTCCTCTGATGGCTAGAAACTTCTTTTTCATTTCCAGGTCACACTTAATCATGAACATTTTTATCCAGTTCTCAGTCACACAGGGAAAGTAAATCAAAACAGAAAACCATGAGTGATGTGCTCAGCAAACATGAGTTTGCTTTCTGTTTTGTGGAACTGTGTTTTCATCCATCTCTCCAAAGATATCTTACAGGAACTCATTCCCCAGGAGCTGGGCTTTGATCCTTGTGGGTCCCTTCCAACCCAGAGTATTCTGTGATCTCTTAAGAGTCTGATGCGTAGGAGGAGCACACAAAACAGCCCAGGCAGCACAAGTGTCCTTCGTGGCTGAACTAGAGAAGAACTGGGAGGGACTGCAGTCTCCAGGAGTCACTGTCTCCCCTCCTGAGCTGTCCCTGGCAGCTGTGACTTTTCATTTATATGTTGTTCCCACCATGACAGCTTCAGCTTGAAGTCATGGGGATGTACAGTGCCATGACCAATCTGGTTTAAAAGGGGGATGCCTGAATGCTGTGTCATAGGAAGAGTATAGAATTTGAAAGGACAAACATAGCTGTCTGCAATGTGTTGACAAGAGAGTGACTGAGAAAATATTGTTCTAGAAGCTGTTTGGGGCATGAGAGGCAATGACCTGCAAGGTGCTGGAAAACCCCCTGTCAATGGAGCCATGTGCCAGAGATTTGGCAGCACTTGCCTCGTTCCACTCTGTTTATTCCCAGACACCCCAGTTTGGTGATATTTGTGCCTTGGAGGAGTCTGCATTTGGGATTTGTACATCCGGAAGGTTTAGATAATTTAGATAAACAGCTCTCCAAAGCCTGGGTGTAAAGCCCTGTCTGGCTTTGGAGTAGAATTTCCTAAGCAAACTTAGTAAAAATTCAGCTTCTTTATTTGTGACCTGGCTGAACTAAATTCAGCCTGACCATGTTCTGTCTCGCTTGTCAACTATCTGGATTGTCTTAAGCACTTGGGAAAAGATTTCTGCAGGACCTGCAAAATCCAGAGGTTTTTGTATGAGGTTTGTAGCAAACAGAGCCTCCCTGTGAGTCCAGCTCTAGGATAAGGATCTTTATTCCCTTCTGTGTTTCTATAGGACCTGCTTTGCTGTGGGGACAGTGCAGGTAACTAGAGGTACTAATTGATATCAATAACTGGATTTAGTACCTGTTGCCATCATCAACTTTCAAAGTGGAAGCAGCTGCTTGTTGGGAGAGCATAGTCCAAGCATTGCTTGCATTTTCAGTGATTTTCTAGTGAATTTTGAGTCAAGCCCATAAGCTACAGTTACACAGCAGCATCAAGGCAAGCTGATTTGGAATATGGGAAGTTTAGCTGAGCTCTGCTGCACAGTCAATATTATTGACAGTATTATTTATAACCTGGAAGGTTGCTGACAATATTATTTGTATTCTGGAGGCTTGATGGTGTTCGGATTTGGAGCACAAGCTGTCCTGAGAGCCATATTAACCCTGTTAAAACTATAAAGGAGAGCAGGAATATTTTCCTTCAATGTCTCTTTTCCTTCCTTTAAAGGTTTGAATGTCAAGAGGTTGCTGCTGCAGCCTGGGAATGCCATAGAGATGGTGTTGTTTTGTTAATCCATTACAGACCCTGATCTGAGTGAAGTGGCCTTTGCACGTGAGCAGCCAGTGCTGAGGCACAGAAATGAGCTGGTTTGTTACTTATGCAAATAGAAATCTGCTGTGTAATTCAGTGGGTTGGGAGGTGTGAGCCCGGGCTCTTTTGTGGCATTTCTGTGGGAAGTCTGGAAAGTGTTGCCTGTGATTTGCACAGTGGGGAGCAGAGTTCAGTTATTTTTGGGAACTGCTATTCCTGACTGTCAGTGAGTTGTGCTGTAACTGCAGGCATGTCATTTGGTTCTTGTATCTCCATATCCCCAGGCAATCAGTTATTATAAGCTGAGTTGCACCTCTGTCTACCAGGGATCACATGGAAATGACTTTATATAGTTAAGTCAGAATACCTTCTGTGCTTCATTCAGTTTCAGTTGTGTTTTCCTTACCTGGGAAGTTGCAGCCGTTGTGGCCTCTCTCAGAGCATCTGAAGGCTGTAAATGTTTCAGATCCTCACACAGCCATACAACTTATCCCACAAACTCTAACCCATTTAGGAATAAAATGCAGCTTGCTCTCTCTCCACCCTGGGTATGGAGAAGGCCCTTTTCCCCCCAGAAAAGCTGAACAACTTGTTTAGCATGGGAGTGCTCTGCCTCCTGCTGACAGGTCCAGCTGATCTTTTCATCAGAGGTCTCTTGTTCTGTGCCAGCCTTTCTTTCTTGTCCCATACACAGATTAAACTGCTCTTTTTTCCATAACAGGAAAATAGCACCGGAGAAACAGGGGGGAAAACGAGCTGAAAACTCGTGAGTTGAAAAGGCTAATTACATTTTTCCCTCCATCACCCAGGTTCAGTGCCATCCACTGTGACGCCGCAGTCCGCAGGATGCTGCCTGACATTCCCAGAGCACAGACGTCCCTGCAGGGCAGTTCTCAGAGGGAAAATGACACGGATGCTCCCAGCGCTCCTGCCGTCAATGGCCACGTGCCACCGGCTGCCAAACAACCCTCGCAGCAGCACAAAGGGATCATGGGAATGTTTGCAGCCAAAGCAGCTTCCAAACCCCAGGACGCAAATAAGGAGACCAAAGCAGAGGCCCCAGGTGTAAGTTACCTCAGACCCCCCTGGGTTAATGGCTTTAATGAACCGCTTTTACACCACGTCAGTAACCTCAACCGCCTTGTGCTGCTCCTCCTGCTAAACTCACATCCCACTGGGAATGCTCAGTGACCCTTTGAAAGTGTTTAACTATGTGCAGTCACCTTGGGCAAAAATACCTCGTGCCACACTCTTGATCTCTCCACAAAAGTGTATTTGCCGTAATTTTGACATTCCCCCTTGAGCCGAGTCTCCGGTGAGTATAAACCAGCATAGCTGCCTTATGGAGACAATTATTCCGTTGTCTCCAGCTATCCCAGTATATAAACCAGTTGAGGATCTTGCTCTCCCCATTGTGCTTAAAAGGATTTGTTTTGAGCAATAAGTGAAACGTGAGAAGGCTCAGGTCTTAAAAGTATCAAGGTGTTTAAACTTAGGCTGCGAGGGAAGTCTCAGAACTTGACCTGTGCAAGACTAAATTGTTTATCTTCTCCACTGCTGTTTTTCCAGGATAGGATTACGTTTTAATTTTAATTAGTAGAATTGTTTTTAAAGCTATTTGGCCAGAAAAAGGAGTGTTAAAATGGTAACGTTCCCTGTGTATGGTTTGGCTTTTTTATAACAGCTGAGTACATTTTGGTTCCTTTTTCTGATTTTTATAGTGAATTTAGAACTGGTGAAATATGCGTGTTTTGGGAACTTTAGTGTCTGGTTGCCTTTTATTTGCATGGGAATTATTGGGGTGAGGAGGCCACGCTTCCTGGGTTTGTGTGTGTGTGTGTGTGATTTTTCACTTGGATGGTGGCTGTACTGATGGAAGAGAGCAGTGATATTCCTTTGCAAACAGCCTACGTGCCAGAGGAGCTGGATAAAACCTTCCTGGTGTGGTCAGTCCATGTTCTTTCCTCTGTTGCTGTGAATTGAGGCACTGATAGTTTGCAAAAAGAGCATTTCTGTCCTGGGAACTGACCCAAGTCCCAAGCACTTATTTCAGCAACACCATGAGATGGGAATGTGCCCCAAGTTAGATTTGAAGGCCTGGCTAAGGAGTCCTTAGTAACTTACTCTCACCCCTTTGATGTCTGTAGTATCTAACAAGTATCTTCAAATTCTCCTAAATGCTAAAATCTAAGGCACTGGTGAACAAATCAGACCTATTTATTTTGCTTGTTCTGTGCGTTTGAGGGCTGTGAACAATTCCTGTGGTTACTCCTCTGTTTGCTCCTAGGTCTCCACAGCAAGCAGCAAACCACCAACAAAAAACAACATCATCAACAACTTCTTTGGGAAAGCTGCTATGAGTAAGTGCTCTTCTGTTTTCAGAGGTGGTCAGGGAACAACCTGGTGTTAAAAAAACAAACAAACCAACAAAAACCACCACACCAACAAAAAAACCCTCTGATGGTTCTGGGAAATCTCTTTATCTCTTTTTTTTAAATTATATATATATATTTTATTTAAGCTGGGTAACCAGTAAAAAATATTCAGTGGAATCAGGTGTTTTGTTATAGAGCTGTAATGGGAGGCATATAGTAAAGAGCAGAACTCCTCCTTCCAATCCTCCCCTGCCAAACTCATGGGATTTTCTTTATATCCCCTCTATCCCAATAGTCTTCCATACTATTCTTCTGCTCTTTTGGCCTTAGAGGGGTTAATGTTTTGGCATGCAGCTCTTAAGGACAAAAATTAAGAATTTTCAGTAGAGTTTTTCAGACAAAAAGCTTGCTGGATGGAGATCAATTAAAATGACATATTTGTGCAGACTAACCCAGGAAAGATTTTTTAGTGCAGAAGAAATCTGATTTAAAGTGAGTACTCCTGGCTGGAAGATCAGCTAGTGGGGAGATATTTGCCAAAACCTGTTTTGCAGGGCATGTTAACAGTGCTTGCTTTTCATCACACAGCACTGAGGAGTCCATAGTTAGTTTTTGGGTTAATTTTTTTCCTAAAAACTGAAGGACTAATAACTGGAGAGTAAAAATGAAGGGTGGCCTTCCCCTTTGAGCTGAGCTTTGGACTAGGTGGCCTCTGGAGGTTCCCTCTGAATTGTCCAATTCTAAAGAAAATATGCTGATGCTTTTAAATTGATGTTGGAAAAGGACTGTAGGACCTTCTTCAAAGATTCCCTTACCACAGTGAGTACAGGAGGCTTCAAAGAAGAATTTTGGAAGAGAGTAAACAACAAAGTTAACTTTCTAACAGGCATCTGACAGAGTTTTCAGGTGACGGTTCCAGCACTGAGCACACAAGGCAAAGCCCTGTTGGGAATCTTTGAGTCCCTATTTTGGTGAACCTGTGGGAGTTGAGGACACTCAGCCTAAGGACAGTCACCACAATTAACCTGAGTAAATTCTGAAGGTCTGAGAAGAGCCCTAGACCAAAGTTCATGTGCTGAAAACCCAATCAGTTGAAATGGCATGGTAAAAGTAACCCAGTGCAGGTGGGGAATTCTTGTTACATGCATTTCCAAAATTTTCAAAGGGGTTCCCTTCTCTGCTGAGTCCTGTCCTGGAGCACATCAAGAAAACTTTGAGGTAGGAACAGGGAAGGAGCAAACTGAGCAGAACTGGAAATGATTATGTGCATAGAAGAGAGAGGGGGATTCCAGGAGGAAGATTTATTCCCTATGTGTATGTCTCTTCTGGCTTCGAAGGTTCCGCCATTGCCAGAAAGTCCTGAGTTACCAGTGATAGGGTGCTTGGGCTTTCTGCTGTTAATCATAGACAAGAGCTGTCATTCAAGTGCTGGTGTAGGAGATGTTTGCCCTTGCTCCAGGAAGCAGCAAGTGTTTTCCAAACACTTCCAGAATGCAGTGCTTGGAAATGGGAGTCGTGACCCTCCCAGCAGCCTCTGACCCTACTGATGGTCCAGTTGATATCACTGCTCAATATTTTCCTCTTTTCTTGGGCATCTCATGCTTGGGATAAGACAGATTTCTGTCTCACCTGCTCCTCTCTTTTTGTGGGGGTGTGGAAAGCTGCTGGATGAAGCTCACAGACCGTCATTAGTGGTTATGTTAATAAATACATTATTTTGCTCTGCTCCCCCCTACTGTCTCTTCTCTGGTACTAAGTGAAGCCTGTTGAAGCAGAACTGTCCTTGTATGTGGTGCTGTGTAGATAAAAGAGGCAGATTCCAACCTCTCTGCCAAGAGGATCTTAAAGGTCCCTTCCAACCCAAACCATTCTGAGATTGTTGGTCATGTTGGTATTGGGGTGGGACAACAAGCTCCTGTACTAATGAAAATACTAATAATGGGTTCTAATGTTATGCAAGGAGACTGCACACACCTCTCGTTCTCTTCATCGGTCCCAGTTCTCCTGTTTCTGGGCATGTTTGTGCTTAACTAAAAGTCAAATTCAGAAGGGATAAACTGAGTCTAAAAATGGATGTAGTGTTGTGTCGAAGGGGTGTCTAGAAGAGGGGCTACCGATCCTTCTGCAGTGCCTTGGCTCCTGGGGACTATAAGGGCTTCTGCCACTGCCTCCCAGCCCTCTTCCACAGAGTTTCCACTGCTACAGTACCGGTGGCTTGACATCAGGAACAGCAGAACCATGGGAAAACAGGTGGAAATTTAATCATGCCCACTTCTTTCCATGTATGACTTAGCTTGGCCAATCTAGATCCCTAATCTAAATTAGGGATTGCTAAATCCCCAATGCAGTCTAGATCCCTAAATACATCATCTGGAATGTTTTCAGTGTTCTTGGTGCACAGAACCAGCCAGTTCCCCTGTAAGTTGTCATTCATACTGAATGCTCAGTGTTTGTTCTTTTTGAATGGTTTATTCACAGATAAACTCAAAGTCAGCCCTCTGCCTGAGCAGCCAAAGGAGGAGAAAGAAGTAGTCAAGCCTTCAGTTGGTGTGGCAGAACAAGAGTCATCCCCTAATCCTGTAGTAGAGAAACCTGGGAAGAGAACAGAGTCTGCTAGAATTCAACAAAAGGACAGAAAAAGGTAGGTCATAGCTTTGAGGGTCCCTGTCACTTGTGAACCTGCTTGTTGATAGTCTGTGGGGAGCTGTCTAGTCGTACAGTGTTGGCTCACCTCCTGTTTCCAGCTACTAAATTGCATTAAACCTGGCTAAAATTATCTCTCCGAGAACTCCTTCCTGGCGTTTCTTTTCCCTTGGTGCTGTGGGTGCCTCAGGGCCGTTACATGTGAGAAGAGACATGGTCCAGGTTGTCTTCAGTGGAAGGAGGTGGCTTTCCATGAGACAACCTCACACTGTGAGCAGACTTAGGATAGACCTGAGGGCTGGCAGGAGCACCTGTCCTGCAGGGAAGGTGGTATATTCCCAAGCTTATATGTACACAGCTTCCAGCACACAAAGTTGTGCTTGTTGGTTCCCATAGCTAATGCACTGCTGCTTTCAGTGCCCCTGGTTTACTTTGGGCTGAGGCTCCAGGTAAATTTTAAGTTCAGCCCTTTGTGTGTAATCCAACCCAAACTGACAGAGACAAGGAATCACTAAGTCTGATGGCTCTCTGGTGGCCTATGAGTAATTAATTGGTGGTCTTGATCCATTTCTTACTAAATAGGTAAGCACACCACCCAGCCCACCCATCACACTGAGCACTAACTGCTTGTCTTATTGATAGTCCTGTGCAAAAAGCCAAGGGCCTGGAGGTGTTGGCAGCGTGGATTTGGGAAGGCCACTGGGGCTGTCCCAGCTCTTTGAGGATACGTGGGCCTGTAGCCTCCAGGCTTGTTGGTCTGACGTGTCTCGCCAACATTAAAAAGAAAGAAGCTATTTTATTTTTCCAGTAGTCTTTAAAAATGGCTCCAGGATTCTGAGACACTACCTCATAGTCAGTCAGTGGCAAGCAGTCTGTCAAAAGAGCTTCTGAGTGATGCTTTTGGGGACATCGGGAGCCTGTGCTAAAGAGACAAGATCAGAAATAGGCTGGTGCCGTGGCCAGGCGAGGTGAGGTACTGGGCTGAACTGCAGAGGGGCTAAATAAACCTTCCTTGTTTTGGAGAGCTGGATATGGGTTGGGATGAGAGGCTTGGAAATGGTGGTGCACCTATTCTTGATGGTGTAGGGGAGTGTATAGTTCAGCTCATGTTTTTAGGAGGTACAGAGGTATTTGAGTTCCTTCCATAAGGAAGATGCTTATCCAAACACACATGATGATTTTATGCACAAGTAAGGGATAACAGGTGTTCCTTCCCTTTTTTTCCCCTCTTTTATGGCAGTAAAATGAAGCGTGTGGACAGGTCAGATAACGAGGAGGAAAGAGATCCCGAGAACACGAAGAGAAAGAGGAAGCGAATCAAACAACTTGAGTCTGACAGCAGTGACGAGGAAGGTAAAAAGATCTGTAAACAAACCAGTCATGTAGGTCAGGGACCTGATTTCCACAACATGACTATCCAAGACTGTTGGTCAACGATAGAGGGAATTGTTTAGAGGACTAAAGACCATGGAAATGGCTTTAGCTTGAGCTCTCTGTTTATCTTTGTGCTGCAAGCACTTGGCCATAGAGTTGAGATGCCTCAGTCTTTGTTTTAGCTTAGCTCAGACCTGGCTGTCTCCTCCCCAAGTGTGCTACCAGTCACATGGACATGTGAGAAAGAGGTTCCCAAATCTCTTGTGAAAGATATGATGCCTTCCAGAATCATAGAACTTGTCATAACCAGTTTATTTGGTGAGTAAACACTCACAAAGTGACCTTCCCCTCATCCCGGGGTCACTTTTAGTATCTTTATTCTGTCTATTTATAGAAATTGTTTGGAAGATGGTGTTGGAAGCAAGACTTCCTAAAAAAAACCCAAAAACCAGATAATAGGGAAACTGGAGGCAAAGCAGTTGGGCTGTATCTGATGCGACTTGGCGTCTCCTCAGTGGCTGTTGGCTTTGACAGGAGTTGGTGCCCGGAACATCTCGGGATTTGGGCTTATAATAAGGAACAGCAGGGCCAGATTCCAAAGAATTTGGATAACTGAGGTGTCAAATGCCGTTCAATACAGATAACTGGAAAATAAGTGGGGATTGAGCTCCGGAGTATGTGTGAGATGGAACTGGCATCCAACAAGCTGATCAGGGAAAGAATTTGGGGATCATTACGGGCGAATAATTGAAACCACCAGTTTGGTGTAGAGCTCCAGTAAAAGAAGGTGAAACAGCAAATGGGTTGTATTGGTGAGGAGGGGGAGTCCAGCGGGAGAGCTGGAGCTGTTTCCTCATTTAATGTGGCTGCCACATTGGAAACAACTGGAAAATCAGGGGAATCTGCAATATAAGTGAGAAAAGAGGCTCCTGTTGGGTATCCCTGCAGTCTCCATGCCACATTTAGGCCTGTTTTCATAGTTTCTCCTCTACCCAGCGTAATTTCAAGTGAACTTTGTCATCACCTCTCTCTCCTTAGACTATTCCACAGGATGATAAATCTCTTGGGAAGTTGTTCTTCATGGTCAGCCTTAATTTCATCCCGTTCCTGTGTGAAGCTTCTTGTTTGGCTATAAAAAAATGCATACATGTCCACGCTCTGGTATTTATTTCTTTAGAGGTTTGCCTTTCCATTTCCTCATCACTCACCTACTGCGTTGTTTAGCTCTGAAGAGGGAAGATCGAAATCAGCCTGTCCTTGCTGGGCTGGAATCTCTCAGTGAGAGAGAGTGGGTGGGAGCAGGCAGAATTTTGGAATATTAGAGCTCTCTGGTCTCCTGTAGAATACCTGTGGGACCATAACATGTGCTGAACAGTTAATGCTTTTATATGTGTGGTCTCACTTATTCCGTGGTTTTTGTTTATTCTCTCTGTGAGCAGTGACAGGACCCGAGGGAATGGCTGGAGCTGTGTCAAGAGAGGGTTAGGTTGGATATCAGGAAAAGGTTCTTCTCCCAGAGGCTGGTCAGGCACTAGAGAAGTTACTTTATCAGTGCTGTTGCTCCTCCTCTTTATTTCTTTGTGTTGTGCATTAGAATTGTAAATTTATGCAAATTACAACACATATATACAAATCTGGATATCCCTCAGATTGCCCCTTGCAAAAGGGAAAGTGAAAATTGAGAGAGCTCGGCCCTTTGGTCCTGCTGCTTGCCCTTCTAAATCCAACTGGATGAAAGACGGTAGATTGGAATTCTTTGGAATATTCATAATGAATCCAAACTGGTAATATTACATTTAGTATTCAAGAATGTGAGTTGGATAAAACAAATGATTTGAAAAATAATAATATACATATACGTAATTGCAACCTGCTGGGACCTGAAATGAACCTGCAAGAAAGATGGAGAGAGACTTTAAAGGGGCCTGGAGTGACAGGACAAGGGGGAGGCTTCAAACTGCCACAGGGCAGGGTTAGATGGGATATTGAGAAGAAATTCTTCCCTGTGAGGGTGGGGAGGCCCTGACACAGGCTGCCCAGAGAAGCTGTGGCTGCTCCATCCCTGGAAGTGTTCAAGGCCACGTTGGACGGGGCTTGGAGCAACCTGATCTAGTGGAAGGTGTCCCTGCCCATGGCAGGGGGTGGAATGAGATGAGCTTTAAGGTCCCTTCCAACCCAAACCCGTCTGTGATTCTATGATTGATTCTATGAAAACCACAGCCCCTGTTTTCAGGCAGACTTAGGAAGGTTTTGTGGGTTTGAGGCTCAGCCCACACGGCTGATGCAAAGCACTGTATGGGCACTTTTATGTCAGGGCAAGTCTTTTGCGTTGTTCTGTATTAATCTGCTCTTGGTGTACTGAAAGGAGCCCAAAATAAGCTCCTCTTACACCAGCGTTAGCACATTGTAGCAAGTACAGAGAGGGCATAAGGCACAATCCTCTCCATTTAAATGATTTTTCATTAAAAAGTTATATTGGTATGAGGGTTCCTTAGTCACTGTAGGTTGTTTTGCTTCCAGTGCCAGAATAAACTCCACAAATGTGCCCACAGAGGACAGGAGGTTTTGGCAGCTTCAGCTGTATGAACACAGGCAGCTTTCGCAGTGTTGACAAGTGTTTTACAGCCACTTTGGAGGGTGATTTCAGTGGCACTGTAACCTGCAAACTCCGTGGGTTTCAGAGCCACAGCAGAAGCACTAAAGCTTCTCACAGTTTTTCCAGGCAGGGTCAGAGCAAACCGAACAAAGCCAGGATTTACATCTTTGGTACATCCAGTTGCCCAACTTGTATCCATTTCATGCAGCTGTTCCTGTTGAGTAAACTGTGGGCAGCAGCGAGCGGTTGACTCAGGAGTTATCACATGTCAGAGGGCTGTGTTGGCTAGAGGAGGATAATAAAGTAATAAAGAGCTTGATAATAGCCCTAAACACTGACGTGGGCAGAAGGTACCTTCTGCCGGCCAAATGCTGGGGGAACTTTTTTCAGAGAAGCTGAAAAAAACCCCAAAGAAGCCCAAATTTCCCCCAGGTGGAAATTTCTCCCCGTAGTGGAGCGGGCACTTGAAAATACCTTTAGCAGCCTCTGCTGGAGGCTGGTTTTCAGCACTTCTCAGCCTGTCCTCCCTTAAAAACGCATTTCAAATGGACGTGGCCCGGCTGGGCAGTGCTGAAGCAGGTTTGGTGCTTCGCAGTTGCCGTGAGACTGTGATAAATAAAATATTGAGAGTTTCGAGCTCCCCGCAGCTCCTTGGCTGCCCCAGCACTTACACCTCGGAGCGGAGCTGTTGTTTGGCTTTATCTTTGCCAGCCCCAGCCCTCTGGAGTAAGGTGAAACCCCGAGTCATGTTATCCCACTCCATTTGCGTTTCCGTGCCTCGCTCTACTGAAGTAGTTGGGAGGCTGAGTCCTTGTTTGAAGAATATAATCTGTTATTCAGCCTTGGCAGCCAACCACTGTTTCGCTTGAGCCCTTCTTAACCCTTGAAGGTCAGTTGGCTGCGTGCCTGGCAGGGCCATAACTCTTCACACTGACCTAATCTTCTGGGACGGCTACGGATCCTGAATCCGTGTCAGGCCAGCGGGATGGAGGTGGTGCCACAGCCAGCAGGGCTGGGAGCAGGAGCCAAGCAGGCTCTGTCCTCCCAGCCAGCCACATCCTTGTTGGGATGAAGCAATAGGTCAGATGAGGAGTTTCTTCCCCCACATTCCCAGCTCTGCCACACACTGGGAGCTTGCGTGACACTGTTTCTCACTTGGATCTCTTGGAACTCCTCGAGCCCCACGGAAGGGTGACCCTGCCTTGCTCGTTTGCCTTTTGCTCCGTGCAAACTTGTGAAGGTGTCCTTGAATGGTTCAATTAGTCTTGGCATTGAGTGGATTCTGGTGTCCCTGTCCTTGTACCCAGAGGAGAGCGAGGAGATGGCACAGTGAAAGAACAGGCTTCGTTTTTTGTACTGTTTGGGGGTTTTGTGATTTTGAATCTTTTTTTGTTTGTTTGTTTTCAAATAAAAGCTTGAGATGTCCCTTAACAATCTTTTAGGATGGGTAGTAGTATATTGCACTTAATTCTTGGATTGTTTGGGATGTGTAGCACCACCAGTGAAGCAACAACTGTTTCACCACACCCTGACTCTCTTGACTTTTAAACAAATTACAGTCGATCTTTTAATGTGCAAGTGAAATGTATGGCTTAAACAAGCCCATTTCTGTTCCTGTGTTTAAAGCTTCATTTGGTGGAACTAATTGTTTTGCCTTGGCAAAAATCCCAAATGCACTTCTCCCATCCTGTCCCACCCTCCTTTCTTTGGGAACCGCAGCGTGTCGCACCTTAGGACAGGGTAAGCCTTCTCTGACTGCTCCCAGTGATGTGTCCTGATTTGAATTCAACAAATCCGAGTGAGAAATTATAAACCTTGGTCTAAACACAAGTTAAAAGAGTTAAATGGAATTATTTGAGACAAAAGAGGAGCTGAAGGGGGAGCCAATAGACCCGTGTGCTATCAAAGTGTTCTTCTTAGCAGATGTCCCACCACCTCCCACACCTGAGGAAGAGAAAGCTCCATCTCCACCACATATACCTGCTCTGAAAACTGAACTGGAGCCTGCAGCCTTGGAGGTAAGAGCAAATTAGAATGATTAACTTCCAGAAATTAAACCAGATGGTATTCAGACTTTCATTGCAAGGGGGCTGCTGCATGAGGGAGATTGGCAAGAAGTTAAATTCTGAGTCGAGAAATAAGTGTAGCTTTACTGAAAGATGGGAAATTTAAGTTAGATATATGGAAAAATTCTTCCCTGTGAGGGTGGTGAGGCCCTGGCACAGGTTGCCCAGAGAAGCTGTGGCTGCCCCATCCCTGGAAGTGTCCAAGACCAGGTTGGACAGGGCTTGGAACAACCTGTTTTAGTGGAAGGTGTCCCTCTCCATGGCAGGGTTGGAACTGGATGATGCTTAAGGTCCCTTCCAACCCAAATCATTCCAGGATTCTATGAAATCTCAGCAGTTTGTCCTGGACACTTTGTCCTTTCTTCATTCCTTGGAGGTGTCATGGGACATCCCTTCTCACATAACCAAAAACATTTCCAAACGTCTCACGTCCTGGAGATGGAATGTGCTCCCTGTGCTGGCACCAGGAGAGCTTGCTGTCTCATTGAGGTTGTATTTTGACTAAGATATCCTGGGAAAAGGCAGAATTAGTTATCAAATCATGCTCATCGTCAGTAGAGAGACCAATTTCCCACCTGGACCTGACACATTTATGACCTATGTATGTGATGGGGCCTTAACTCTTGATTTCTCACAATACTGCCATGCCCTTCAGGTGTCAGCTGGAGGGAGGAAGAGGAAGCGTGTGTTGAAATCCAAGATGTTTATTGACGAAGAAGAAGGCTGCATGGGTAAGGCTGGCTGTGCCCTACCCCTCAGTGGAGCTCACTTTGTTGATGACTTTTACAGGTTCATGAAATCACTTTGTTATTCCATGTGGAACTTGTACTCCCAGACTGAGGGAAGTGCCCTTCTGGTGAAGGCCTGGGTAGGGAGTCAGGGAGCTGGAGCTGAATCCTTACTCCTTTTTGATTATCCATAGATTTTTCTTTCAGTTCTTTTCTCTTTCCTCTTGCCAGCATGAAAACCACCTTTATGGACTCTCCTCTCTAAAGCTGCAAGCTTTTCAAGGTGGTGCTGAAAGAGGTTTAGGGTTTGGGATAAATTCTGGCTGAGATAAGTTTGGGTTTGTTGGGTTTTTTTTCCTATGGGGATAAATCCAGAGCTGTGCAACAGAACTTGATTATATATTAAAGAAACTTTCAGTATCCCAGATAAACAAGGAATAAGTTGGGGGTTAAATACTTCAGAGATTTGTGTTTCTGATGAAGGTGGAGGGAAGAGAGGGAAGAGTCCCTACAGAAGTCCAGGACTTTGAATTCTAGCCTGACTGGGCACTGATTCCTCCTGTGATGTGGAGAACGTTGCTGTACTTTTTTCCTCTGTGTTCTGACACTGAAGTAGAGCTGCGAAAGTTCAGAATAATGTTAGTTTGGGTCCTGTTGTTTGGTTTTTTTAAAGGTTTTATACGTTTACGAGTGTGGAACGTATGTTTCGTAATGCTGTTGTCAGCTCAGTTGTGTGGGAAGCTTAACATTCTCCAGCCTTGGTGATCAGAGGGGATGTCAAGGGAGCTCAGCCAGTTGTGGGAGATGATGTGGTGCCGTTGTCCAGGTCTGTTGTGGTGCCTGAGCATGGACAGACACGGGCATTCCTGGCCCAGCTCCGGAGCTGCCTGGCCCTGAGTCAGCCTGTGTCTGTTTGCACCTGTCCGCAGAGCTGGATCTTATGTTTCCTATTAACTTGGTGTGTCTCCTTTAAAGAAATGTAAAGCTCTAGCACTCAGCAACTGGCTGCACTAGGGACTAAAATCCCAAGGCCTGGATTTCTGTCCAAGAATTGGACTTGCACAAAGTTATTGGCAGTTTTGGCTCGTGCCGTGAGGGAGTGTTTTGCTTTCCCATCCCAGATAGAACTGTTAAAACACTTGGAAGGAAAATGGAACAAAATAGCTTTAGCTGGGTAGCTGAGCTGAACAAGCTCTGCGTCCAGAGCAGAGGAATGGCTGTTTCGGGTTCAGCTTCCAGCAAATAGTGCCCTTCTCCCTCTGTTCAGCCTTTCC
The DNA here is from genome assembly GCF_003031625.1 of Empidonax traillii. Taxonomy (NCBI): domain Eukaryota; kingdom Metazoa; phylum Chordata; class Aves; order Passeriformes; family Tyrannidae; genus Empidonax; species Empidonax traillii. The sequence goes on from NW_020956558.1 coordinate 37,262, forward strand.
CAATGGACCACACCTGGAATATTGACTTTCTTTCTTTGCTCTTCACCCCCACAGGGTTTCATAGGCCCTTGGGAAATCCGGACTTTAGGTTTTACAGTTCATATCCACTACCATTTTATAAGAAAAGGGAAATGCGAGCCCCTTTTGTGCCCTTGGGAGACAGATCCTCTGGGATGGACAGGGGGTTGGAGCTGGGATACTGAGGATCTAGGGAACTGCTATCCCTACTAAAAACCCTCCAAGCCTCTAGTGCAAAACTTGCTGTCTGATTATTGCCCAGTTTCTCTTCTGCCTTCCCTCCCCCACCCTTTCCACGCACAAGCCTAATAATTCAAAGGCTAAATAACTCCCAAATTTCCCAGAGTAATGTAAATTATTCTTTGAAATAGAGGGGCTTTTTTTTTTTTTTTTAAACCAGGACTAGGTTTTAAGAGCCTTTAAACCCTAACATTAGAATGAGGCTGTACTTTACATTTCCCCACAATTTTAAGTGATGGTTTTCACAATAGCTGCAATAGCAAGGAATTGGTGTCAAAAAGCAAAACTAATTTAGGGATTAGCCCTGAGGGAAATTGAGCAATTAAAGTATGTGTGGAGTTAAGCACAAGACACGTTCCCATGTATCAATAGGGATTTTGTGGATTGAGTTCCTGCTCTTAGTCTATAATAAAGGGGAATTACCAAGGTTTAAACTAGAGCATTTCTGCCTTGCACTTTCTGGAGCTTGAAAGGACACATGTGGACTTGAATATTGGAATATAGATGTGTGCACTGGAGAGAGATTTGTTTTACAGCATTTTAGAGCTCATGTTCTTTGAGTTACTGTGATTTTCGGGGAGTCTGACTGGGAGCGGGGCATCAGTAACTGTATCTGTGTGCTGCAAATACAGACCTTTTAAGTTCAGCTGAGATTGCAGTCAGAGAAAGTTGATCTAAACTGTGTTATCTCACAGTTGGAGGGGATCAAATGCACACTTAAGGAGTTTCCCGGAGGTTCCTCACAGTGGTGGGCAACACAGTAAGTTTTTAAAGCTCACCCACTGGCTAGTGCTCTGTGAAAGCTGCTCCCTGAAGAGCCTCTTACCTCTGAAGGGAGGCTGCTTTCCAGTCCCTGTTTGAGGTTCTCCCAGTGCTGCCGAGCAGGATTTCATAGCATTCCTCTTCCCGGCCTCTGGTTACGTAGGAAACATTCTTAAATTTGATGCATTAACACAAGTGAAAGCCCATTTCCCAGAAGAAGGGAAGTTAAGACATTTATTTAAAAGAATACAGTTGCTAAAGAAAAATAGCTTTAGTAGAAGAATCCCAGAACACTGCTGGGAAAGCTGATATAACAACACTTACCAGTATCTGACGGTGGCTTTCATCAGGGGAGCTGCCTCCAGTTTAATTTCCGTGAGCCTGGTTTTATATCCCTGGGCTTTCCATCACCGAACGCTGACAGCAGTGAGCTGGCAATCCCCTTCAGGCATATCCCTGATTTCAGCCACGGCTTTGGTTTTATTTCTTCCAAAAGGATTTCTTTATATCTGCCACGTTTGGCCACCTCTGTGGAAGGAAGCTGCCCCAGAGGTTTTGTGCTCTGTCTCTCATGAGTTGGGTGAAAACTGCTTGGTCTTCCCTGACTGTCTGATGTGCCGGTGAGGGGAGGCTGGGGCTGTCTCTAGGTTGTCTGGTCTGGATTTCTGGACAATCTCACTGTTTTGGCCCCTGTGGAAGTCAGACCAAGTCAGAATGCTGGGTTTTAACCATAAAATAGATGTTCCATTGTCTACGGCTATACTGATTCATTCAGATTCATCACTTTCTGATGGCTGTTTGTCAGCCTCTGCAAGGTGAATTCAAATCACAGGATCACTGAGGGTTGGAAAAGCCCTCTGAGATCACTGAGTCCATTTCCCCAGCACAGCCAAGACCACCACTAACCCACGTCCCCAAGTGCCACATTCACATGGATGTTAAATCCCTCCAGGGATGGGGACTCTGTCACTGTCCTGGCAACCTTTTCCATGTCCCTAATATCCAACCTAAACCTCCTCTGGCACAATCTGAGGCCATTTCCTACTGTTTAACCTTGAGCAGTGGACTTAGTTCCTGACATGTGCTTCTTGAACCCAAAACGTTCCTTTCCAGAAATGCAGTGGGAAGGCTGCAGTGGGAAGGTCTCTGCTCTTTGATACGCAGCCTTAACCATCACCATCATCATCATGTGCTCTTCTCTTCCTCCCACCAGTGACTGAGAAGGTATATGAGAGCGAGTCCTGCACAGACAGCGAGGAGGAATTCCCCAAGCCCAAGCCACCAGCTGCACCCAAACAGCCTGTGCTGCCCTTGAAGAAGGAACCGAAGGAAGAGAGAAAGACCCTGAAGAAAGGAGCAGCTCCTGCCAACAGAGCCAACAAACAGGTCTCCATCATGGGCTTTTTCCAGAAGAAATGAACTGGATCTTTCTCCTGGTCCTCTTGGCAGCTTGGGGGAGTGTAGCTCCCTGGTTTTGTGTGTCTCTCTGCAAGCAGCTGCTGCTGCTGGGGGAGGAGGACAACATGCAACCCTGAGTTACATAAGGGATCCTGCTTACTGTGTAAGGAAGCCCTCTGGACTAGATTTTGTATTAGAGAAAAGCTTTTCTTTGTTAATGCAATAACTACAATCATCTTCACTAAGCAGTGTGGGAACTGCCAGCCAGAAGCAACATCTAGAGGAACTCTTGGAAGACTGTTAATCTGTTCGCATGAAATTATATTTTTTTATCTGGCCTTTCACCTGTTTGTTGCTAAGTTAGGAGAGGAGTTGTGGCATTCTTCTCCTCTCTTTCTACACCCTCAGCTCTCCAGATTGTTCTGAATGTTCACGTTGGGTAGAAGCCGTAACGTAGCAGGTCTTCAGACACAGGCACAAATATTGAACATCTGCTTCAGCTTTAACTGAATGAAATGAGTTTAATTTCTCCCATAAGACTGGTAAATAGTTTTTGCCCTGCCTTTCATAACCTTTTTTTTGGACAAAAAAGTGCATATAAAACCCTCTTACTCTTTTCTTCCTTGAATGTATCCCCTGTAAACTGCTCAGATGCCTAATTATAGACCACTGGTGCTCTGGCTTGACAAAAACAGCTTTGAGACTTCCCACCCAATTGGCTCCAGAGGAATTGGAGGAAGGCTTTGCTGTTGTTGGGAAAGCAACTGGATCTTTAACCTTGAAGGCTGATGAGTGAGAGGGGAGAGTGATTAGAGGGCACTGCTGATAACACCAGGCAGGCAGGCACCTGCTGCATTTTGAGTTTGGTAGGTTTTGGGTTGCCTGAAGTAGTTTTTACAGGCATAACCCAGACAAGAGAAGAGTTTTCTGGGACACCTCATCATCTGCCAGCTGAGGGAAGTGTGTCACAGGACATGGTCCTGAGGAACCTGATTAGTGGAGAGCAGTAAATCACCACGGGCCTGTTAATCAGAAAGGAGCTGTTGTTTTGGGTGCCTCCTGCTTTTCTGATGCTTGAGTTGATAGACAGATGTAAAAAGCCGGATTTTCCAGAGGGATGGATGCTGAGCATTTCTGAAGCTTGGGCCAGTGAGTGTTTCTGATGTCCAACCAGGGGTTGGTTGAGTGGTGTTAGGCTGATATATGTATGGATATGGATGTACACACGTGTTTATAAAGCGTTTGTGGTTGGCAGAGAGATAGAATCTGAAGAGTGTGACCATGGAACAAATGCCACCCAGCTGAAAATGTCCTCACCTGTGGCCAGTAAAAAGGCTGACTGAGTGTGTTTACAGTCGTTCTGACCTGGAGATCAGGTTGGGGACTCGGGAAGTTCGAGTACACACCAGTTGTGACCAAATGGCTGGATTGAAGTCATGTCGTCCAAGGCAGTTTGTACCTCCAAAAGGTGTGAGAGGATCCACTGCAAACCAGTGGCATCGCTGGGTTTGTGCCCCTGCCGTGTCCTGGGGAAAGAAAAAACAACCTTGTTCTGGCTTAAGGAAGACAATTTAACTATTAGAAGAAAAACCCACCCTGCTGTAGTGCTTTTGTTTATCCTGATAGAGGGTGTATTTTCAAAGGTAACAATAAGTAAATATCCCATTAAACACAGGTATTTTTTTCTATTGTGTGTATTCATTAAATGATTTGTCACATCCTGGTTTCCAAGGGCCATTATGGTATTTGACTGCATGGAAATCAAAGATGTTTCCCTGGTGAAGCATGTAAAGAGTTCTTCCATCAAAACTGGAAGCTTTAAACTGAGCGTTGTAGGGCACCTGAAATCTCAGCAGGATTTGTATTGAATTTGGACCCCTGCAGTCCTATTCCCGTGGCAGATGTTGACAGGACATGGTGTCCCAGTGCTCTTGCTCCCCACCTCTGCCATGGTCTCCCTGGAGCTCCCTGCTCCACCCCTATATTCCCTCTATAACCAGATCAACGTCACACGCCACTTCCTCAGGAAAATGACTTAATGTCTGAAGGAGCAGGACCTGGGCGAACTTCAGACTTCCAAAAATTATGATCTAATACTCCCCACTCCTGCACTGCATGGTCTGCCAGCCCCAGGGGGGCCTCAGGTCCCTGGATGCCCCCTCAGCCGAGGCTGAAGTGTCCCCAGACACTGCCTGGGAGCAAGAAATTGGAGCTGGTTAGAGGGAGAAGGCTCCTTTGTAGGTAGATGTCATCCATTTGTCTCCTGGGGGCTGGCAGGGGGTGAAATGTCCAGGAGCCAGGCTCTGGCTCTTGGAGCAAGGACCACATCTCCTACCTCAGGATGTGGTAATGGAGGGGCTCAGGGTCCAAAACCTCCTCCTGGAGATACAGAGGTCTTTCTATCTGTGTATGTGTGATTTATAACTGGAGATCCAACTCCAAGGGGGAATCTCCTCTCCTCTTCCCCCTGGATCTCCCTTCCCACCACATTTACACCCTTGGAAGAGCCTCAGGAGAGGCAGTGGGAGAGGGTGTTTGTTCATGTATTAAACAAAGTGTGGTTTATAGTGTTTCTTCACTCCCTGAAAGCCTTTTTTACAGGCAGAGGAAGTTTCATCCTTGTTTTCCACGTGGGCTAAGGTGCACCGTTCTCTGGGCTAAAACTGTTGATGGACCAGGCTCCAGTCGGACAAGGTACCTCAGAACCAGCAGCCCCTGGGAAGGGACTGGAAACGCTGCTCTGAGGGATGAAAAATCCCCATGCTGTGTTCGGGAGATAGCAGAGCTGATTTACAACCCTCCTTCCCGCGGGGCAGAGCCTGCTCAGAAAACGCCCTGTGGCTCTTCCCGCTCAGGGGTAGATAAAGGAAAACAGGAGGGATGTGGGGAAGCGCTGCTAATCCAGGATAACTGCGCTGGGCAGGAGGGTGTCCCGGCAGCCTGCTGGGAATTGTTTGCCCTCCCAACAGACAATGCCAGCTAAGATACTGGAGCAGGGAACAGCAGGGCCTTATAAGGAAGCAAAGCACTGCTCAGCGAGTCCCAGCGCTGGCAGAGGGGAGAGCGGGCCAGGGCTGTGTGTCAGTGCTGTGGATCCTGGAATCACAGGATTGGGTAGATTGGGAAGGGCCTCTGAGATCATCAGAGTCCAACCTGTGACCGATCCACACCTTGTCAACCAGACCAGAGCACTGAGTGCCATGTCCTGTCATTCCTTGAGCAGCTCCAGGGATGAAGACTCTTCCACCTCCCTGGGCAGCCCCTGCTTCCAATGTTCAACAACCCTTCTCTGGGTGACCTGGGCCGAGGCCTCACTACCCTCACAGGGAAGAACTTCTCCTAATATCCAGTCTAACCCTTCCTCTCTGTCAGTTGGAAGCCATTCAGCCTTGTCCTGTCACTCCAGGCCCTTGTCCAAAGTCCCCCCGCAACCGCCTTGTAGGCTCCCACAATGAGGTCACCCCTGAAATTACTGTTCTTTTGGGCTGTGACGTGGCGTATTCGATGTCTGCAACAGAAAACCCCAGGAGAAGGTGCCCAGGTGTGGCCAAGGGATGAGCACAAGGGCACAGCCGCTGCTGGAGCCAACTCAGCATCAGCAGGGCCTTCACCTTGGTGGAGGCTTTGCAAAGCTTCAAAACGCAGGGAGGAAGAGCATCTGTGGGATTTTGGAGATGGTTTTTCCACATCCCTCCTCTCACGGTAGGTACCATATCCCACTTCTTCAGCGGGTTCCATGTGCAGTAGCCAAGCATTCCATCCCTCCCACTTGAGCCATGAGGGCTCCAAGACCTGTGCTGTGGGGGGAGATAAAAGGTTCTGCCTGGGTGCTGAGCATCCCCCTCAGGAGCTGGGCATTCCCCCTCCGGATCCAAGCACGCCAGGCATCCTCCATTGGTGCCGAGCATGCCCCTGGGTGCTGAGCACCCTTCCTCAGGGGATGGACATCACCCAGCCTTGGAGCTGAGCATCCCAGCTAGGGGCTGGGCATCCCCCTGGGTATGGACCAACTTCCCTTGAGGGGCTGAGCATCCCACCTTGATGCGGAGCATCCTCCCTCGGGGCTGAGCATCCCCACTGGCACCGAGCCCTGCAGCCACCTCTCCTTGTGGCCACACCCACGGCTCGTGGTGTCCCGTGCTGTCCCTGTCCCCTGAGCATCCCCGGAGCCGCAGCTCCCGCGCCTCCCGGCACGTCCCGGCGCTTGTTTACTCCTGCCGTCCTGCCGCGTCGCTTCACCCCAGCGCTTCCTGGGCTGAGTGTCTGAAAATAGATATTTTTAACCTTTTAAAAATAGAAAGTCTCACAGAACAGCAGCCCTTGTTTTTCCATTCCCTCCTCGTTTCATCTCACGGCGGAGGAACCCGGGAGTGGCGGGAAGGCGGCGCTGTAAACAGGCTCCTGCAAAACGGGCGCTGGGGAAAACACACGTGTGCCTTGAGAACGAAAAGAAAGGGAAGAAAGAGAAGGGAAGGAAAAAAAAATCAACTAGAAAGGCCGTCCACTTTTTGCACGGAGCCTTATTTGGTATTTTCATGAAAAGTTATATCTTCACACTGTAAAAAATGCCACTTATTGCTCATGCTTTACTAGGTAAGTGTGTTTTCCTTGGCAGCGAGTGCTCTGGGGTTTTTTCTCACTTCACTACTCCCGTACAAACTATTTCAAAGGTTTCATGAGTTTCTCATCAGAACTGGCGCTCCTGCCGCTGTCTGGAGGACGGGGCTATTAAACCCGAGACAGAACTGCTGTTTGTTCAAGACATTTTAGGCTCGACTTAGCAGGACTGTAAAATCTGTCCCATGTTGGGGCGCACAGGGCGGCCTTTCAGCCCCGTAACCACTGCTCCAGTGCCAGCGGCTGTGTGGACACCACGTCACCAGTGTCACTCTGTCACCAGTGTGACTCCGTCCCCGTGGCACTGCTTGTTCACAGGCATCACTCGTCCTACATTGTGGGTGTCACTGTGGTCACAACATACATATGGCCGTCACCCTGTCCCCATGTCACTAGCACAGGATGTCACCTCATCCTGTGGTCGTTATAGGTGCGTGGATGTCACCCACATGGTGCTACATGCTTTGATGTCACCCAATGCTTATGTGGGTGTCACCCTCTCCCTGTTGTCACTGCAGACACACAGGGGTGTCACGCTGTCCTTGCTGTTGCTACACACATGTGGCTGTCACCCCATCTCCATGGCACTGCTTGTCCAGGGACATCAGCCATTCCATGGTCCATCCCACAGATGGGTGTCACCTTCACTGTGCACAGCCACCACCTACCTTGTCCCTGGGGTCACAACATTCCCAGAGACATCACCCTTTCCCTGTGTCACTGCTTGTGTAGTGGCCACTGTGCACATGAGGTCAGTGCCCCATCCCACCGTCACCACATGTCCACAGGTGTCACTGCCACCAGGCACACAATGTCGCCCTGTCCCCAGGGGTGCCTGTGCACACATGGACACGGCCCTGACCCACGGTGCCTGCACCCACAGGGGTGTCACTCTGTCCCTGTGGTCACTACATACAGAGAGATGTCACCTTGTCCTTCGGTGCCTGCACCCATGTGGCTGTCACCTCGTCGCCATGGTCACTGCATAAAGAGAGATGTCACCTTGTCCCGGGGTCCCTGTGTACACACGGGCATCACCTTGTCCCCACAGTCACCACACACAGGAACATCACTTTGTCCCAGGGTCCCTGCACACACATGGACACCACTCTGTCCCCAAAGTCCCTGCGCACACGCAGATGCCACCTTGTCCCAGGGTCCCCGCACACACACGGACACCCCCCCCACCACCACCACCCTTCCTACCCCACTGTGGGGAATGCAAGCGGTGGCACAACCCCTCCACCAGCCCCGTGCCCATCCTGCCAGCCACCATCTCCTGCCACCAGTGCCTGCCACCAGTGCCTGCCACCAGTGCCTGCCACCGCCGCCCCACAGCCGCCTGGCCCGGGGCCGGGCTCGGCGCAGCCGCGGTTCCCAGCCGCTCTAAAAGCCAGCTTTGTGTTTTCCAGCCAGGCCCTCGCTTGGCACACAATTTTAATTAGAGTCTGGTTACACGGCTCGGCAGATGTGGAATGTATTTCTTAGCCCAGGTGGAATAAATCTATTGCCATAAAAACCAACCCCCCCTGTTATTAAATTCTCCCTTCTAAATAGCCCAGTATTGAGATGCATGGCCCCACCGGCCCCCCCGCCCACACCCCCTCAATGCAAACCCTTCTCTAAGTGCTTAATGAGCTTTAATTTTATTATATTCCCTGGACGGGCTTCTGGTCCCCGTGCAGGTTCTCGGCTACTGGCCCTGCTCTGAGGGGGGATGCAGGCAGCTGGAGAGGACCCTGGTGCAGGGGATGACTCATCAGCCTCATGCCAGGGGAGTTTGAGGGGCTGGCACTGGGATATCATCCTGCCCTGCACCCAGAAGAGGATGACTGAGGTTGGGCAGGGGTGGCAGAGCTCAGCACCAGCTGCTGAGGGACAATGTCATCCCCAGTGACAGGGATGCTCGTGGGGACTGGTCCCACCAATTTGGAGACTTGTGTCTCCTGGGAGAGTACAGAGACCAGCTGCAAGGTCTGAGTCACCTCAGGGACATCCCTGCTTTTCTCAGATTCCCTGTGGTTCGTAGGATGGCCAGGAGTGCCTTTGGGGCTGAGCCCCATCCCTGTACCAAGGCCTGTCCACTGCCCTTGAAGCATCTCAGGCAGAGCCAGTCAGGGAGGCCATAGAGGCACTAACAGAGAGATCTGGCCCCTCAAATCTGGGATCTCAGCCCTACACCCCTTCTCATGCCCCTGTATCCCAGCTACATCCCCAGAGGCCACCCCACTGTCCCCAGGCCACCCCCCTGACAAGGGGACACAGCCCCGGGATGGGGTGCCTGGCACGGCCGGTGCTGCTGTTGCTCCCTCCCGGCATCGCAGAGGGTCTGGCTCAGTGCCATGTGGTGCCTGCCCTGTGCCAAGGCACGAGGTGCCAGAATTAACTTTCTGGGATGTTGTCGTAGCTCCAGCAGCGAAACAACCTTACCCAGTGGTGTAGTCAACGGGGCTAAAATGAGGGGCTACACCCGCCCAGGGATGCTGGAGCTGGGACACAGTTTCCCCTTCCACAGGGAATTAAATCTCTTCCTCCACCTCCCCTCTGTGTTGTGGGTGCCAAAGGACCATTTGCAGGTTTTTGGGAGTTGTTTCCATGGGTTTGGTGGCTGCATCCACACTGTGGATGCATAGCACACCATCACATCACCACCAGGACACCTGCACACCCTAGTCCTGCTAAATTTGGGGTCACCCAACCTGCTAAATTTGGGGTCTTGAAGGCTTTTGACCTGTTTATCCAAGAGGAGATCTGACCTTCCTCCTCCTCTTACTCCTCCTCACCCTTCTCCTCCTCCTCTGTTGTTGCTGCTGCTCCTCCAGGTTCTGCTCACCCACCACCACCACGGCCATCCCCCTCATACATTTTATATTTTAATATTCAAATTATAAGATTATTCCCATAATGCTGGATTTCTGGCATTCCTCCCATCCCACATGGCCACAACTCCCCAGCCTTTTTTACCCACACTCGTTGTGTTCCCTGGTGCTCCTCTGGAGAAGGAATTTGGGAGTAAATTTGGGAGGTATGGGACTTGGCAGATGTGCTGCAAAGGAGACCAGCTGCATCACCCACAACCAACCTGACACAGTCCCATCCTTGTATCCCAGCGATTCCTGCAGTAGGAGTGTTCCTGTCACCCCACATCACTCCAGTTTGACCATGAGGATGCTGGTGGAGATGATGCCAAAAGCTTTGCTAAAATCCCAGCGTATCCCATCCCTGGTTGGGTTGGTCCTGATTTGTGCTTTCACCCATCTTCAAAACTCCTCCAAGTCCTTGTAGAGGCCAAAATTACGCATGGTTTTCAGGAAGCTCACCCTGTCCATCCGAGTCCATCCCACACCAGCATTGTCACTTGTGTGGATAAAGCTGGGGAAAAAAGGCTTTCCTATGCCAGGACTGACAGGATCCTGGCTCAGAGCTGAGTGCTGGAAAGAAAATCCAGTTCCTGTGGGCTGGAAAACAGCATTTTGGTCTCCTGGGCTGGTTGGATGTCCCCCCATGATGCCCACCAGGCAGGAAAAAGCCTCTGATGTCTTCCTGAGATGGAAACTCAGGAATATCATATATCAAGAAAAGCATTTCTAACCTAATCTCCAAGTGCTGGGAGTGTCACCCACTTGGGTGCAAATCAGGAATATAATCATAGAGTCACTTGGGTAGAAAAAGGCCTAAAATTGAGGGCCAACGTTGTTCCTGGTGCTGCAGCCTTGAATTCAGACCTTCTCCAAGACCAAAAACTGTGTGTGGGTTCAAACAGGTACCAGCTTAGTCCCTGGCTATTGAGCACGATGGTTTGGGATGTGACATTCTCATCCATGCCCTGACCCATCTCCTGCAAGGAACTGGGATAGGGAAGTCACCCCAAGGAAGGGGAATCTCCTACCCACCCCGTTTCTTGTGTTTTTCCGTAATTTGGGGAGACAAGGCTGGGGGGGGGGGTCTGCACACTCCCCTCGATCAGTCTCAGCTGTGCCACAGGCAGGGGTTGGCAACTTCAAAACTCACTACAGTGGGAAAAAAATAAACCAAGAAGCAGCATTTGCTCCCCAACATCCCACCTCTTCCAGCAGGCTAGAAAGGGAGAAGACTCCGCCCTGCTGCCATCAAAGCAAGGACTGGAGCCCATGTGTCCCATCACAATGCTCTGATGAGTCTCTAAAAAAAGCTCTAGGATTTGTCAAAAACCCAAATGATGGAGAGAAGGAAGAAGAGAAGGACACAGGAGAGGAGCATGCACAGAGTCATGGGGCGCCCACCCTGCTGAGTCCATCCCAAAGGGTCACCGGGATGTCATTTCCCACATATCTTACACTGACATTCCCCACTGGATCATCCCTAACCAGGACATTTGAAGAACCAAATCCCAGAGTTTTTTTGCTTGCAGGAGATTCTCCTCCCTGCCTTTACCTTGGTGTAGAGGGAATTAAACCGCAGGCCCTGCAAGGAGCAGAGCCTGAGCCCTCCCCACCAATTCCCAGCTGGGAGACTTGGCATGGGCTCACCCATGAGTTTTCCCCCAGCTGGCCTCTCCTCTGGCTGGGATTTTGCCACTGCCTGCGTGCCAAGGAGCTGTGGATGACGTTATCCCTCCTCCCCAGACCAGGTGTGGAGAGCACGGCTGCTCCCCGGGGGTGCAGAATTCCAAGGGGGAGGGAGGAGGGACCATCCCCACCATGAAGAGGGGTTGGTAAGAGCATCACCCCAGGATTATTGTGGAGCCCCATGCAGAGATCAGGCTACTCTTCTGCTGGTCTCACCAAAAGAAAGAGCAACAAGCCAGAACTGAGCCACTTCCAGCTCCCACCACTTCTCCCCATGCAGCCCATCCTCTGTCTTCCCCTGGGACCTGTCACATGACCCCAAGGGCCACCAAGTCCTTCCTTGGCCTGGTCAAGGAAGAGAGGTAAAACTCATGTTTTTGCTCATGGGAAAAGGATTCCACCAAGGCAATGATCAGCTGGAAAGGGTTAAGTTGCCATTTCAAAGACAAAACCCTCAAGATCTTTTGGGATGCATTGGCCATGCCGTGAAGGACAAAACTCCCTTGAATTGTGTCCCGATTTGCACCAGAGCTGCTCAGATCTGCAGGGCAGATTCAAGGGCAAGAGGCACCCAAATGCCTTTCTTGGGGACCATAGTCAGCATTTGGTGAGGCTGATCTGGAAATCCAACACCAGTCACGTGATCCCTTATTTATTAACAGATCAACACTGTCTGGGGAGTTTGTCCTGGTAACTTTGGGAATCTATCACCGGCTGGTGGTTGTTTAGATAAAGGGCCAAATTATATTCAGATCTAACTGACCTTTTTTTGTTCATTTCTGAGATTCACATTCAGCTTCACATGCCAATAATCCATCTCGGGAAGGCAGCGAAGTGATTTCCAGTTCCAGGTTTTCCCCTGGAAACCCCTTGGCCCAGGTGGTGATCCCTGACAGCCTCACCATGGATCGATGCAGCCATGGTCACGTATTAAAAACCTCCACCCACTGTGGAACTGGGTCTTCCTGACTTCCCAGGAAGGTCATGAAGGGCAGGACAACGTGCAGCTGCGTCAGTAGGATACAGATTCCCTCGCTCCACTTGTGAGGAGAAGGAGCACACAACAGTGTCTGCGTAACTTCTCGGGACGTGCTAAAAGCAGCTTGGAAGGGGATCAGTATTTCCATTCATTATTCATTATTCAGGAGGATTGTCCTGCCACAGAACAGGAGCCGGAAGCCTGACGGGGTTTGGAGGAGCCCCCGAGGGTCTCTCTGCAGCCGCCCTGCCAAATCCTCCTTGCAAACTCCTGCCTCGGTGAGCAACACTCCACTTTCCCAGGTTTTCCTGTCAAAACTGCAGCCTGGAGCACTCAGCACCAAGCTGAAACTAGACACAGAGACAGGCAGGGTGTAAAAAAGAAATTAATAAAAACTAAATTGGATGAACACTGACACTGTGGGGGTGGGGGGGCAGGACAGACTTGCCTACATTTCCCATCCAGACAGACTGATCGTGGGCAAAGGGAGGCATGAAGGGGGTCTGGAGAGAAACAAATGTGAAAATAGAGGGATAAGGGGATAAATGGGCCAGTTCTGTCAAAGCAGCTGGATGGTCACTTCATTTGTCCCCACTTAGAGCAGTTTGTCTGATTAATTAGGTTCCATTTCCTTCCCTGAGTTCCATTTCTAACTGTTTTCCCCGTCCTGGCCCTATTCTGCAGGTACATGCTGGTGTTTGGGTGTCTGGGTGCCAGCGACACAGGTCACAGCTGGGTGCTGGAAAAGCTGGGATGGAAACTGGAGAGATTGTGGGGCTGGAAGTTGGGACTGGTGGGACTGGGAGATCACAGCCAGCTACTGGAGAGACCTTGGGACCTGGAGGTTGGAGGCTGGGAAGGCCGTGGCAGGGGCTATCAGAGGTGGCATCACCTCATGTACGTGATATGGGGAGTCTTGTTTCTCAAGTGGCCACACAACGGCGGACTAAGTGAGCCTGTCCTGAATTCTCATCAGGCTCCAAGCCCCTCTCTGGGTAGTTTTGGACCTGGTGAGCTCCCAGCTGCCTTCCCACTCTGGGGGAAGCCCAAGCCCAACTTGACACACCTCCAAATCCATCTTCCAGCGTGCACAAGAAACAGCCCCATCTCCAGAGTGGTCCAAGTCCTCCTGAGCAGCAACAGAGGCCTCTTCAAGCCCCAGCCTTGCCGTGGGAATGTCTCAAGCTTCACCCACTCAAACTCAACCCCTGAAGCTTGAAGAGGAGCATGTCCAGGGTGCAACTCTTTGCTGTTAAGACACGTGGCCAGCTTTTCTCCCCTGCTCCTCCCAAGGCCACCACCTACCACTTGAGGACATCGACCTGCAGCTCAGAGGGCATGTGCTGATGTTTGCTGCACAGTCCCTCTCCCTGTGTCTAATGGGTCCATCAGGATTATTTTCATTGTCTGTGCAGCTGGGAGGCGAGAAGGGGTGTCTGGGCCAAGCAATCCTTCTTACTTCATTTTCAACTGTTCTCAAAGTCCCTGATCAGACGACCCAGATGGTGCTAAAGGGCCATGAACAACCATTAAACAGTGGGTTATTGTTGTGTCTGTTGAGTTAGGTAATTGTGATGGGCCCGAACTAATTCATTTCTACCCAAAAAAACAGCACTGAATCATGGTCTTTTGGCAACACTGGTGAGAAGGACTTGTAAGCAGTTCCCTTCACACTTATCCAGCCTGTACAAACAGGGGTCTCCACTGGGAACTGCGTGGCCAAAAAAATATAGGAGAGGGAGAAAAACCCTCATCGTGGGTGGCTCTCCCACATCCCATGGGACAGGAAAGCCAGAGGATAATCCACCAGCTCCTTTGTACCGCTGGTCTGTCCTTTGGAAACCCCACATTTGGGCATGGCCACATCACACGTGAGAGGCAGAGAAGCATCATGATGGAGGAAAGGACCTCTGGGCTTTTGGTCACATCATGCTGGTCACATTTCCTCCACCACCCATCCCTCCCCCGGTTCCAGTCCCACCAGCCGCCACCTCCAAGGATTTCCCTGTTTTTCTCATCACCGCTTTCCCTGCACCCATGTTCCAGGCACTCAGGGGCTTTTTCCAGTGTCTGGGTAGTCCTGACTTGCTGGCAAAGCTTTTCTCTGCAGGGGTTTCTTTGTTTCTCAGTTTTGGGGAGCTTTGACAAAGATGGAGGCAAGGAAACGCGAGCTCATTTCCCCAGCAGCTCGGACAACCCCCCAGATTAGGTACACCCTGAGCTGCTCCCGCATCCAAAAAGGTGCAGAAACAGGAGAAAACAGTGATCACAGACACATTTCTCTGTGAGAAGAGACAGGAAATGTTAGGACTGTTTAGTCTGGAGAGGAGACAGGTCTGTGGTGGCACGAGAACAGCCTGTGAGCTGTGCAGCAGGGACGGCCCTCTGGTTTCTCCATTTCTCATGGCTGAAAAAGAAAAGGATGTACAGAGGAGAGCCAGCATGGCATGTGGGTCTCTATGGAGAGCTGCAAGTCCTGGATTTTAAGGCAAATCCTACCCTTTTCAGGAGAAATTCTCCCTCTTTGGCTGGGGGAAGGTGATATGAGAATGTACATCCCAATTCATTGGGAGATGTATAAAAACTCAACATATCCCCAGAGCTTCACCCAGGACATTTGGAGCAGCACCAAACCCTGCAAAACCTTCTTTCATGTGACTTTTTTTCCCCACAGCAGAGCCCCAGTGATGCAGTGACACCTCAAAGTGAGCAGTGCACGTCACCAGGGTTGGCTCTCCTGTCTTGCCCAGTGGGGAACGAGGCTCTGATGAACATAACCAAGAGGTACTGGCTTCCCCTTCATGCAGATAAAGGTGAAAGTAGATATTTTGCATGACTGAAAATCCGATGCAATGGAAAACAGCAGGAGCCAAGGAAGTGAGTGTAGCTGGCATGGACATATAGTTTGGAGAAGTATTTTGACTGACCTGATAATAGAGCATGAAATAGCACAGCTCTGACGTAAAAAAGCCCTAAGACCCCAGAGGTAGAGCCAAGATTTCTGATGGTGACTTGCCATCCACCCTGGAGCACACAGCCATGGGGCAATTCAGGTTGGACGGGACCCCAGGAGGTCCCTGGTCCAACCTCTGGCTCCAAACAGGGATAACTTTGAAGTTACACCAGGTTGCTCAGGGTTGGGTCCAGGCAAAAGCTGAGTTTCTCCAAGGATGGGACGCTCTCCCTTACCTTCATCGCAGTTCCAGCATTTCTGAAGGGGAAAATGTTTTTGGAGCATCTTCCAGCTGGAGTGGGTCCAGCCAGTCCCTGCCTGCCTGGAACTGGGGACCCAAACTGTGCCCAAATGCTCTCTGCAGAGTCCAAAGATGTCTCAGCGCAGGTTGGACCAGCCATGGGAGACCGGATGCACTTGATGAACTCAAAGCAGACCACAGCAGGAGGAGAGAGGATTACAGGAGGGTTGGCAGGAGGTACAGGTCCCAGGGAAGATGCAGCAGGAGATCTGGGTCCTGCAGAAGTGCCAGGAGATGCAAATCCTGTAGAAGCAGCAATTAAATCATGACATGTCCCTGAGGATTGAGAAGAGCTGATGTGCCCCTCTCCTCCTGGCTCGGGTCAGAGATGCTGTCTGACTCCATGCCAGGTTCTCTTGGACAAGATATCTGAAATCCCAAAGTTGGGTTTGGGTATTTTGCTGTGAGGTTTCTTTGCTCTGAAGACATCAGGCTGCCTCCATGGGATGGCATCAAGACCCGCTACACTCCTCCAGCTTGGTGGTGCAACCAGTGGGTGTTGGATTTCTTCTCATGAGTTTTATCCATACCAGCAAAGGCCCAGGCTGGCTGAAACTCCTTCTGATGCATCAGCCAGGTGATGCAGAGAGGTCTTGGAAAGCTTCATCTTTTCCCAAACAGTTCACAACTGAGCTTATCATAGAATCATTTAGGTTGCAAAAGCCCTCTAAGATCATTGAGTCCAACCATTCCCCCAGCACAGCTAAGGCCACCACTGGCCCATATCCCCAGGTGCCACATCCACGTGGCTGTTAAATCCTTCCAGGGATGGGGACGCCACCACTGCCCCGGGCAGCCTGTGCCAGGGCTGAAAAACCTTTTGGGGAAGAAACTTTCCCTAATATCCAACCTAATACAGCCCCTGACACAATTTGGGGCCATTTCCCCTTGTCCTGTCACCTGGAAGAAAAACCTAACCTCCACCGCACCTGACTCCACTCTCCTGTCAGGGACTTGTGGAGAGCGAGGAGATCTTTTCAAACCCAATTCTACACTTCCATGATCATCTCTGCATCCAAAAGCTGAGGTTTCTCCTCTCTCACGGATGTGCAAACACAGCCAGTGCTGCAAGATATGAAAGGTCCCATGACACTGTGTCAGCTCTGCCCCCGAACCAGCCCCACCTTCACAGCTCGGGGTGGGAATGGGGTGATCCCTGCCGAGGCAAAGGGACGCAGGGAGGAGGAGCAGGGCGAGGAAGGCGATGCCACCCACGGAGAAGTGTTGGCTTCTGATCTGTGGCTGCTGATCCAATTAAAAAGGTTAATCCCCAGAGACACCCCCGCGGGGAAGGCGGCCTCTGAGAGATCCCCTGCGGGGAGGTGTGGTCATTAGAGCAGGCTCCTGGTCATTAGGGGCTGTCAGCAGAGAGTGGTCACCAGCCCACGTGGCCCTGGTTGTGTTCCCAGAGCTCCTCTGGGATGGTTCTGTACAGTCCTGGGAGAAACGGAGGCCTTTGATACTGGTCAGCATTTGGGGTAAACCAAGGTGAAGCTCTTCTCTTTTCCATGCCTCTGCACGGAACAGAAAGACAAAGGACCCAAAAGCTCATGTCTGGAAAAGTATGGATGTGGATAGACTGCTGGCTGGCTGGACAATAATGGACAGGGATGATGAGTAGGGACCCATGGCTGCACCTCTGTTTTCTGAAGGGAAAGCTCAGCCCACCCCTCCTATCTCTGTTGGCTCAGGGGTCACTTTTACTCTGCTCAGGTGAGACTCCACCTGCAGTGCTGCCTCCAGCTGTGGGAGTCCCAACAGCAGAAGGATGTGGAGATGCTGGAGTGAGTCCAGAGGAGGCCATGGAGATGCTCCAGGGGCTGGAACCCCTCTGCTCTGGAGACAGGCTGGGAGAGCTGGGGATGTTCACCTGGAGAAGAGAAGGCTCCAAGGGAGAACTAAACCCCTTCCAGTGCCTAAAGGGACTCCAATAGAGCTGGAGAGGGACTTTAGACATGGGCCTGGAGTGCCAGGACAAGGGGGAATGGCTTCCCACTTCCGAGGGCAGGGTTAGATGGGATACTGGAAGGAAATTCCTCCCTGTGAGGGTGGGGAGGCCCTGGCACCGGTTGCCCAGAGAAGCTGTGGCTGCCCCACCCCTGGAAGTGTTCAAGGCCAGATTGGAAGGGGCTTGGTGCAACCTGGTCTAGTGGAAAGTGTCCCTGTCCATGGCAGGGAGTAGGATTGGGTGAGCTTTAAGGTTGCTTCCAAGCCAAATCAGTTTGTGATTCCCTAATTCGTAATTAGGGTTAGGGTGGAGCCCTTCCTGCCTCATTGCAGAGAGCAAAGGCTTTTGGGTCTCCTTTTGGAGACCAGCTGTCCTGTGCCCCCCATGGCTGCATCCCTCAGACAGGAGACAGCAGTGCTGCTCCAGGACCAGTGCAAGGCTTGTTCCCCCAACCAAACCAGCAAAAAGCAATGTCATCCCAGTTTCGTGTGCCAGGAGCTGACAGCCGAGATATGGAGCCTGGAGCTCATGCCTTTGTTCTGTGCTGCCGGAGCAAGCGAGAGGGAACTGCAGCCAAAGCGAAAATGTTTTACTGTTCCATATAAAATTTATGGGGTGCCTTTTATGACAGTGTTCCAAAGCAGGGCTGCAGTAAAGGGGTAACTGAGAGGCAGCAGAAAGCCTGACTCCCACCAATGGAGAGCTGGCAGGGGCGTGATGCCTGATGGCGGGGGAGAAGCTGATACCACAAATGATGAAATGATGTTTGGAGGCAGCCAGGGAAAGTGGATGTGATGGGTCTGGGCAATAAAGAAACTTATGGGAGGATGGAACAGCTACATCACTCAAACAGCATCTTTGGAGATTTTCACATCTCCCATTCGTGATGGGTGCACTCAACACCAACTCAGCGCCAAGCCCTGTTTGCTGAGACCACCTTCAGCGCAAGGACAACAGCAGAAGAAGGAGCAGAGCCACCCCAGCACACCTCTGAGCATCTGCACCAGGACAATGCCATGCATGTTTCCCAGGGAGGGACCAGGTAGCAGCTTTGTCCCTTGGTGGGAAGCTCCTTAGGATGAGGTACTTTTCCATCTCCATCTTGTGCCCCATGAACCTCTCTCCACGGGAACTCTGTCTTTTACATCACTGTTAATCCCCAAACCCCCCTGCTCAAGGCAGAGCTCACCCAGGGCTCCAGGCAATGCAGCACTGGGGGCATGCAGCTCTGTGGTCACTTCAGACACGTGGTGCTTTTGGGAAGAAATACAAAGCACCACGCTGAGGGTAAGGATTGCTCAGTGAGGGATAGCTATTAAGGCTGGAAAAGCCCTCTAAGACCATGGAGTCCAACCATTCCCCCAGCGCTGCCAAGGCCACCACTGACTCATGTCCCCAAGTGCCACATCCACACGACTGTTAAATTCCTCCAGGACAGTGGAGACTTCACCACTGCCCTGGGCAGCCTGTGCCAGGGCTGGAAAACCTTTGGAGGAAGAAATTTTTCCTAATATTCAACCCAAAGCTCCTCTGGTGTAACTTGAGGCCATTTGCTCCTGCCCTACCACTTACCTGGGAGAAATGACCAACGCCCAGCAGGTTCCTCTATTGTTGCTCTCCAAAGGGTTTCTCCTGGTCATGGAACATCTGGAAACATCCACCGCTCTCCTGGACATGGTAGAAGAGTTCTGTGTGCATAGCACTCAGCTGAGTTGCACCCAAGGGGTGTGACTGTGGCCAGGGTCAGCACAGCCTTTATGGGCCCAGTACAACCAACATGAGCCCAGTACAACCCAGATGGGCTCAGTATAACCTTTATGAGCTCAGTAGAACTTAACAGACTCAGTAAAACCTGTATAGGCTCAGTGCAATCTACATGAGCCCAGTACAACATATATGGCCCCAGAATAACCTCGGAACAACCTGTATGGGCTCAGTAACCCTGAGATACCTGCAGGAAAAGTCATCTGGATGAGAATTCTAGCTGGTTTTCTCCCAGCCTTCCCCATGAACCCAACAGAGCAGGGTTTTTTGAAACTCCTGCTGCTTCTGGTAAATGAGCACAAATTGCACCTCTGCTCAGCTCCAATTACATCAGCAAGGGTGAGTTAATTAGGCTGACGAGCAAGGGCTTAGGCTCTGCCCTGGGCTGGCAGCATCCTCCCTGCAGCTACAGCCACGCAGGCAAGGGGGTGGCTTTGCCCCTCTCCCTTCACCTCATGCCATGGGGAACACCCCTAACGCCCATCAGTGGGATTTTTCCTGGACAAGCTGAACCAGCTCAGCCCCAGGATCATTGCCTGGCTCTGGTGAGTGCTGGCAGCTCAGTGCCTGCTGGCTGCTCCAGTTGTCCCTGGTTGCTCCTTGCTGTGGGTCCTCTCTCACTCCTCCATGCTTTGGCACCTGTTTACATCCACTTTGTATCCACCAACCCTGTTTTTTTGGAGCATAACAAAGAGAGAAGGGGAAAGCATGTAGGGGGAGCTGCTCACATTGATCCTGTCATAGTCCCACAGGCCTGTCCAAGACAGAACTCCTGCACTCACTTAGCAGCTTACTTGGGCTCCTGGCCAGCATTCCAGGACTTCCTATTTCCTGGCCTGGGTTTATCTTCTGCCCCCCATGCCCACCACCAGCCCCAAACTCTGTTTTCATCCCAAAACCATGTGCAGACCACAAGGAAATGGGGAGGGATGATCCCCTGCTGATGAGCAAAGCATCCATGGGATCCTGTATCCCTACTCTGAGGGGTCAAGGGGGTCAGACCCCACCAGGATGGGGGTCCCTCCCAGAGGTGTAATACAGACCCTAGAGGGAAAGGAAAACCAGCATAGGAAGCTGAATCAAGAAGATGCTTTAATCAGATTTATCAGACAGATTTGGATCTCCAAATAAATAGATTTATCAAAACAGAATAAAACAAGAATCCAAGGATAAATACATGTACCAAAACCAACTTGAAAATCCCCCAAAACTGTTTCCTGACAGGGGGAAGGTGATGCTGCTGCACACCCTCCTCCCCACGCTGCAGAAATGGTCCTGTCGACCCTCTGGGAGATGCCCCTCCAGTGAATACAGCCCAGTAGATATTATGTAGGATATATAAATATATAGCATAATAACCTGCTTAGTAGCAACCTTAGCGCAGTGCTCAGGGTCTCAGACCCTGTCAGCAGGTGGGTCTTCCCAAAAACTGCATCTTCACACGATCTGCAAAGAAAGGAAAAGGATCCTCCCAGCTGGAACAGAGGAGAAAAGACACAAGATTTTTCACAAAACACCCTTTGGAGGGTTTTCAGCCAAAGAAACCCTTTGCAGATCACAGGGGCTCCAGGAAAAGAAACAAGGATGATTTTTCTTTCCTTGCAGGTCATCTTTGCGGCGGTGATTGGAAAGATGCGCAGTCAAGCTTTGCTCCTGGTGCTCTTTGAGAATGCCGGGGTGTCGGGGATGTATCCCACCTCTTCATGTCACACCAGGTCTCACACCTCTGCCGTTTCACTCTCTTCCCTCTGCATATCCAAGGATAGCAGAAGAGGGAGAGAGGCTGGAGAGAGGCACCTCCATGGCTGCGGCTTGGACACGGATCAACTGGGATCTGGAGTTTCTGGAACTTACACTAGTGCATCCTTTATTGAAGTGCCAGTCTATTTAATAATGCAGCTCTGGTTCTCATATGTATGTGTATGTGTGGGGGTGCAGATAAATCAAAAGCGAGGGTAAAGTTTTTTTTGCTTTACAAGTTCTTTGTTTCCTTCTCTGGGCTCTCTGTCATCCTCAGCTCTGACGTCTGGGCTCGGAAGATGTTCCAGTGACCTGGACGAGCAGAGAGGGACACACATTAGCAACAACCCTAGAGAAGGAAAGCACAATTTTCCCCATGTGTAGCACCCTCTGAGCTGGAGGATCTGCAAGGACTATGCTGGGAGAGAGGCTGGGATAGAGATCTACCCACAGCACCAGCCATGGCCAGAGCAGCGCATCAGTGATTCACCATCCGGCTCTAGACTTGGTCACCTTGCAGTTAAAATGGTATTTGAAGTCAAAGGGACCTTCTTACCCACTGCAATGCAATTAATGGCACAATCAACGGCACTTCCAATGCTTTTCCTGGTCAACCCTCACACGGACTTAAAAGAAAAGGAGCTCAGACCGAAATAGGGATAAATCCCTCTCTCTACCTCCTCAAAGGATGCTTGGACATGATCTATGGCCATGTCCTGCCTGGCATGTCTGGGATTTGGGATGATTCCCTGCCTCTCAGGGGGAAGAAGCATTTTGCTTGTCCTCTGTCTCACCCTCAGAAAGCCAAAATTTCAGTTTCATGGGCAGTGGGCAGGCAGGTTTCTCTCCGCCCTTCTGTCAGCCCCATTTCTTCGGGGTGGCTTGCTCAAAACCCCTACATTTATATTCAGTTTCCTGCTGCTGCTTCAGCCTTGGCTCTTCTACCTATGGTACAGGAAAATCCTGCTGCAGAAGGAGAAGGAACCCCCCTCAATTCCCCCCAGCCTCACCGGCGAGCTGCTGATTTTCAGCAGAGTTATTTGCCAGGGGAAACTGAGGCGAGAAGAAGCTGGCACATTACTCCATGAGGGTGTGAAACCCAGCCTGGGAGCAGGGACTGGAAAATCCCCCAGGGTTTGCTCAAGAGATGTTGTCCCAAGCAGACTGGGGGTGAAAACAAATCTCCAGCCTCCCCGGAGCCCTGGGTGCACTGGGCAGCAGCGCTGTTCCAGACTGACCCAGTGACCTGTGGGTGCTGGACAGTACGGGAATGGCTCTGATGCCGACCTATCCCACTAAACTCCAACACAGCCCAGGAGGAGAGGCAGCCAGCAGGAAATAGCACGGCAGTTTCGCTCCGTCCAGGCGCTCCCGGCATGTGCACTGGCATTCCTGCTTTTCGCAACATTTACGCACATCCAAGAACACTCAGAGTGATTTTTAAAAACACTTCAACAGTTTATTTTCTTTCTAATCCCTTGCATCATTTATATTTTTTCTCCCCCCTAACCCCCCACACCCCAACCCTTTAAGACCAGATGGATTAGATATAAAAATCAAACAGTTTTATGGGCTATGGAGAGACAAATCCTTTGGATTTCACAAGGATGCATCCACTTTTAGAAAGCTGGCTGCCCTTTCCAATACCATAAAGTGGCTGTTAACCAGGAGTGTTGCATATGGGTGTGAAAACAGGTCAGTTCCAACCCCACTAAGCTTGCACAAGCCTTTTCCCTACGGATCAGCTCCCCACGCTGTGCTGGGATTTAAGCAGTCTTTTTGCAATGGCCAGAGCAGAGCAGGAAAATAGCAGGTTGTTTGGAGCAGGATGTGCTGGAAGAGTGAGGAAAAGGGATTTTTTTCTCTCCCTACCTTCGTTTGTCCGGGTGATCAGCCTGAAGTTTTGTGCTTCTTGCTTGAATTCTTGTTTGCTGATCTTCTTGGTTTGGATCAGATGGAATATTCCTGCAGAGGGGAACACAAGGCATCAGATTCTTGATCTAAGGCTCACACAGGTTTGGATGTTCGGTCCCCTCCTGAGATGCAAAGGGGAAACTGCCTGCCCTGGACACCCTGGGGTCCTGGCTCAGTGCAGGACCTGCTGGTGAAGCCTGGTGGGAGTTTGGGAGTGAAACCAAGGCTGGCCAAGGCCAGGAGAGATCTCATTTGAATATTAGACTGAATATTAGGAAGCAACTCTTCCCTGTGAGGGTGGTGAGGCCCTGGCACAGGTTGCCCAGAGATGTTGTCCCATTCCTGGAAGTGTTCAAGGCCAGGTTGGACAGGGCTTGGAGCAACCTAGTGGAAGGTGTCCCTGCCCATGGAAGGGAGGTGGACCTGGATGGGCTTTAAGTCCCTTCCAACCCAAACCATTCCATGATCCTATGGTTCAATGCTCATTAAATCAGGACACAGCAGTGACACCACAAAGCAGGTGAAAACAATATGATTTTGTTGCTCCATAGAACATCTCATGCTGAAGAAGTTCTGAGCTCCCCAAAAACCCATAAAAGAAATAGAGGTGAGACCAAGAAGATGCTGAGATCCCTGTCCCCTTTGCTCCCTCTCGACCACCTATCTCCCCTGACTGCTGAGACCCCTCCATCCTAGGATGTTTTCCTTTCCTGGAAGCAGCCAGGGACCAAAGTTTTCCACCTCTCAGTCACCAGCCCTGAAATTCCTCCAGGACGGGAAAAAACATGAGTGACCTCAGCAGAGATTGATATTTCTGCCCGTGCCAGCACCATCTCATCAGTGGAGGTGCCTGACTCAGGCATCTGACCCAAGCAAACCAGAACCTGCATTTAGCAATGGAAGTGACCTTTCTGTGGGATTAGGGGTTACGATATTCCTAAGCATGACAAACCAGGCAGGTATGCCTGGCATATCCTTCCCCACCTCTCCCCCGGGCTCCCAGAGCATCCAGCCTCTTGCTTTTCGCAAGAGAAGCATTGTGGTCCCCCTTATTTGGTTAAGACACTTTCTCCGATTCCCAGCAGCAATTACACATAAAAAGAGTATGAAATGAAAGGGGACCGGCTTGCAGTCCATCTAAATGAGATGTTATGAACTGTGGAAAATTAATACAGGAAGTCAAAAACATACAGAGAAATATGTGGGAATTTGGACTATTAATAAGTCCTTTCAGGGGGTTGGGAAAAGAAGTCCTACCAGTAACAAAAGAAGATACTGGATGGAGGTAATATAACTGTTAATGACGCAAGAAAGGCACAAGTGTTCAATAAATCCTTCTGGTCTATACTTAGAAAGGGGCAGGAGGCTGTGCTTGCAGTGCCCATGGCTGATGAAGCACTTTCCAGCACATTAGTAATGAAGAGGATATTTTAAACAAGAGCTACAAGAGATAAACAGCTTTTAATCAACGGGCCCAGATAATGCTCCTCCAAGAGCTCTCTCAGAGCTGGCTGAGACCTTTGCCTGCCATGGGATGACCTACCCTGGCAGATGCCAGGAGGTGGGGAGCAGTGCAGGAATGCAGGGGATGCTCCAGCAGGCACAAGGAGAGCACAAGGCGGCACAGATAAGAATAGTGCACCCACCAGAGAGGCAGGAGGGGATGGAGCTGCGAAAGGGCAGTGACACTTCCTGGCAATTCCTGATCACATCCAACAGGCAGGATCATTCCTTGCAACGTTTTGGGTGAGATAGAGGGAGGTGGTGGGGCTGTCGAGCACTTACCACCTTCCTTGGTGCTTTAAAGGGGATTTATCAGGAAGATGGGGACAGACTTTTTTAAAGGGCCTGTAGAGAGAGGACAATGGGTAATAGTTTTAAACTAAAAAAGGGGAGATTAAGTCTAGATAGGAGGAAGAAATTTTTTATGGTGAGAGTGGTGAGGCCCCCAGCACAGGCTGCCCAGAGAAGTTGTGGCTGCCCCATCCCTGGAAGTGTTCCAGATCAGGTTGGATGGGGAGAAACCTGATCTAGTGGAAGGTGTCTCTGTCCACAGCAGGGTGTCAGAACAGGATGATCTTTAAGGTCCCATCCAACACAAACCAGTCTGTGATTTGAAAATTCTATGCTTTAGGTGCTGCCTCAGGATCCAAACAGAAGTAGAGCACAGTAGAGCACAAGGAGTGAATTAATGGAGCTTCATCCTTCCTAATTTTGGAGAGAGAGGCTCCTCTGCAGTGCCTTCCTTCCCGTCCTGAAATGGGTGGATATACCATAATTCTCTCTGCTGGTCACATGGGAATCCAAAATTACCAGTATTTAATGCTGAGCTGGGGAGTGAAGCAAGTCTAGTTCAAGAAACTGGTCTCAAGACATTCTGAACCACCTGCAAAACAAAGCCTTGGTGGGTGGTTGGAGGTGGCAGTCTGGGTGTATGAGGCCCATCCTAGCAGGACACAACCTTTGGTCAGAGACCCACCCCCTGGTTTGGGCTCTGCATTCCAAGAAAGACACATAGTCAGAGCAGAGCCACGGGGAGGAACAAAGGACCAGAAATTTCCAAAATCAAGGAAAGACTGAAAATATTCAAGTGCTTAAACCATGTAAGAGAGGGCAGAGGTGGGAGCTGATGGCATCTTCAGAGGAAAGGACTGTGCTCTTCACACCTGCAGTGGAGAGGATGAGAAGGTAGGAGCTTGAGCTGCACACTGGGAAAAGTCTTCCCTTAGGAAGGAATCTGTGGGTCTGGAAGAAAGTAGGTGGGCTGTAGAGTCTCCACAGTAGGAGAAAACACCAGAAAAGTGTGGGGGTGGCTGGTGTGGACCCTGCAGGTCTCCTCCAGACCAGGTGTGAGGGAATACGAGCATGGTGAAACCCCAGGGATGGCTGGCAGACCCAGAGCTGCCAGTTTTCAGGATAGAAAGGAGTATTTTGATCACTGTCTAATCAACAGCTTGGCAGGGTAAATGTCGGAAAGGGGTCCATGGGTGGACCACACCTCCAATCCAGGTGTAGGGCAGGAATCAACAGCACAGCCTCCAAGCCATGCTGGTCCCTCTCTGATCCTGCCTGTTCCTTCATAGTCCTCTCTCCCCACGATAACTCCTGCTCAAAAACACTGGAAAGTCACTTTTCAAAATGCCTGGTGGTTTTCAGGCCCCTAAAAACATGGAGAAGCCCCCACTGCAGCTCCTCTGGAGGCTGGTCATGCTCCACCAGCCAGTTGGGTAAGACTTTTGGGTGGGTGTTGGCACTGGTTTCTCCTCTCAGCTCCTGCTTCATGGAGAAAAACGTCCCAGGACAGAAATAGCACAGGCCATATAGGTATCACAAGCCATACAAAGGCAGATGGATGAGGTCCAGGTGTGACTTGCAGCCTTTTTACTCCACACATGCTGCACTGTTGGTAGAGTAGATGGACCACAGAGAGGTGGAATCCATATGTGACTCTTTCCCAATAACAACACTTCGCTCTGCCAAGCAAAAGAGCTGTGTTGGCCTCGGGGACAAGGGCCTTCCCTGTCCCTGGCTGGCAGGGCTCGGGGGCTCCATGCAGGCATGAAGCTTTTGGCCTCAGAAGGTACCAAGAAGGTTTGGGTGGCAACTTCTGCCAAGGAGCGAGGAGAGGAAACGGTGGGGCCCAGACAGTGTGGGCTCAGAGCTGTCCTCTAGCTACAAGGTGCCATTGTGAAGGAGAAGAGGGGGAGGACGGGGAGAGGGGCACCATGGAGCATGGAGAACGGCAGGGGGAGGATGGAAACATGGTGGCAACCAGGGATCCATCACTGAAGTTATTTTCTTGGCTACTATCCACGTGTGCCCACCCTTTTTGGCCAGGAAGAGCCTGGCTGAGGTCTCCCCAGGGAGTGAGGTGAGACATGACCGTAACCAAGAGCCCAGAACATCTGCCTACACATGTCCAGAACACCTGGGCTGAGTGTCACTGTATTCATAGGAAAGGTACAACCAACCTCAAATGCTCAAGTTTTTTGGATAGAGAAGGTCCAACAGAAACTCAGAGTTGGGGCACTACAATGCTTTCCTGGGCTCAAGAGAAACACAACACAAAATATCTACTGGACCAGGTGTCCCAGGGACCCTCTGGTCCGTAACAGTGTTGCAAAGCTGAAGGCATGGGGAGAGAGCAAGAGGTTGGTGCCATTTGACAGTGTATTTGCCGTGCTTTGACCTCTGGAGGACTCACCAACGGGAGCATCCAAATCCACCCATCCAAAAAGTAGCCTGGGGACAATTCATTCCCCCTTCGGAAGTTGTGGGTGGACTGGGGTTAAAAAAAGAAGAGCAAAAACAAAACCATGGAGAGAGCAGAACAATTTTTTGTTTGTTTGTTTTCCATGTGCATTTGGCATGGAAACCATGAAAGGTTCAGGGGAACAGCCCCATGGCCCTTGTCTTGTTTGCCCACATGCTGTGCCTTCAGATAGTGTTGCAGCTCGTGGTGGGGCCAGAAGTGGTTTCCAGTCCCTGGTCTGCACAGAACTGCAGGAAAGGAGGGTGAAATGAGGGAGCCAGAAAAGCCACCCTGCTGTCAGCAGGTTTTGATTCACCTCTCAAGGGCTGGAGCACCGCTAGAAAAGCCTGAAAAACTGACTATAGCTTGGAAAGCTTCAGGTTTCCACACGCTCCTTGCACTCCTGGCTGGTTTTGTTATGGTACTCACCCTTAATCAGCTTCCAGTTGTAGATTTCCACCTCCTCCGCCAGCTCCTTCTCGATGGCCATTGTCCTGAGGATCTCCTTGGAGTTCTCCGAGCGCGGTGGCACAAACATGTACACCAGGACACGGCCGGGGTTCTTGCCACACCGGGTGGTGACTATTTCATCCGTGGGTTTGACTCTACCTTCTGGGCAAAAACAAGGACAGAGTTCATTAAATCAGGGCAGGAAGGAGCTTGGAAGAGCTCCCGGGCCATGGAAAAGGCATCCCCTTGGGTTTGGTGCCATCAGGCACAGCTGCGTCTCTGAGTAGGACCTTGATCTGATCCCCAGCACCAGCAGTGAGGGGAGATGTTATTAAAGGACCTGTGGACCCGCTCATCCTGATGTTTTCCATTCCCTCTGACTCAGGTAGCAGGGGAGGGGATTTTCAGCACCTGGATCTCACCGCAGGGACCTTGGTGCCACCATCACCACAAAGCCCAGGTTGAGTTCCCCGCTTCCCATCTCACTCCCACTGCTGTCCCAGAGGAGGAACGTCAGGGAAGCGAAGGGATGAGCCAGCAGTGTAGGATCCAGAGCTGTGGCTGGGTTGCCTGGGCAACATGCCCAGCTCAGCACCATCCCCAGCACTCTCTCCACGTGGGGTGCCACCCACACCGGGGCCCTACGTGACTTCTTCAACATCCTCAGTAAAGGACAGCTGCTAACATTTCATTTTTTTTTTTTTAAATGTATCTGGAGTAATTAAGAATCCCCCATGGTTTTGGAAAGAGATTTATTGTCTTTGGTTGTGAGCCTTGGAAGGCAGAGGAGCCCAGCACTGCTGAATTTAGCCTTGTTCTCCCAGCCATTTTGGATGCTGAAACTTTTTACGCTACTCGAAAGAAAGCTTGGCTATAAATAGATGCGTGGAGTATATTTTAGTAGGACAGTTATTTCAGGCCTGATTCTGCTCTCCCCCAGGCTTTCTGGGGTGGTCCTGAGCTCCTTTTCTCCACAAGGGGATGGAAATCCCAGTTTAAAGAGTTAAGCACCAGGAATACAAGCATTCAGCTCTATAGGCTCAGCGTGAGGTGAAGGGGGACAACCACAGCTCAGCACCCTCATCCTTTCCACCACAGGTTCAGGGTGCAGGAAAATCTCTGCCCCAGACCATTAAACTTCACCTGCTCCGGGGCATTCATAGAATCATGGAGCTGTTAAAGCTGCAAAAGACCTCTGAGATCATGGAGTCCTTGATCAAAGCCCCACCTTCAAGGCAGGGAAGGAACCCCACATTCAACAGGAATTTAACAGCTTTGGAGCTTCACTCTGGGGCCACTCAATGGCCCAACAGTGTTGGGAAGGAGAAGCAGGGACATGGGTCGAGGTCACTAGTTCTGCCCACAGCAGCTCCAATGACCTCCCCATCCAAACAATGCATGGCTGCTAATCCCAGGACCAGCATCCCTTTAGCAAGCAGAAATCCAGGCTACTGGATACAAAGGAGGAAGGGGAGAACAGTCACAGAAACTGCCTGGAGAAAGAAGATGGGCAAAAGCTCCGTGCAGTGAAGGAAAGGGCAAGGATGTAAGTTGGCTGAGTAATGTGTGTGTGTGTGTATGATCACTGTCTGGGAGAACTGGAAAGCAAGAACAAAATCATTTTGGCTGCATCAGGGTGTTTAACTGGAAATAAAAAGAATACTGAACGGCAGACAAGAGATCCAAGCAGGGAAATTTGTCGACTTGAAAGCAGAGAGACCCACTATAATGGGAATGCAAGAATGGAAGGGCTCTGCTCAGTCATCACATCCCATTCCCACTAGGCACCAACATCATAAATCCTGCTCATAAACATATCAGAAACCTTATTAAAACAAGCTGAGCTTCTGCCCTTTGCTCCCCCATGGAGGCCATCCCAGAACCTCCCTGCTCAGAGGCTGGAAAGCCTCAAAAATCCCAGCTCAAATGATTTTGCAGTCTGTTTGCCCCCATTCCAAAACGTGCCCCTTGGTTGTTGTCCCTGGTGAGACCCCTCCACAAAGCCCCCTTGAAGATGCTTATCAGAGGAGATCACAAGGAACCTGACAGACCTCCAGCCAGGCTCAAAGACACTCAGAGTCTCCAGAGGAAAGCAGTGGGTGGTCCATCAGCTGAACATCTCCTGATAAATGACAGTACAGACAAGTACAACCTGGAAAACATTCTCCATTGGGAACAGAAGGAGATCTCACTCCCTGTCGCATCTTTACCAGGTCTGTGGTTTAAGGAAAATTGTTTTCCAAAGACCAAGGAACAGCTGAGACACTCAAAACACACTGAACATTAAAAAAGAAAAGAGGTCTTCTCCACCATGGAATCACAGAATCATTAAGATTGGAAAAGTCCTCTAAGATCATCCAGTCCAACCATTCCACCAGCACTGCCAAGGCCACCCATGTTCCCAAGTGCCACATCCACATGGCTGTTAAATCCCTCCAGGGATTAACCACCAACCTGAGCAGCCTGTGCCAGGGCTGGACACCCTTTTAGGGAAGGAATTTTCCAAATATACAACCTAAACCTCCCTGGCACAACTTGAGGCCATTTCCTCTTGTCCTATTCCTTGTTCCCTCGTAGCAGAGCCCGCCCCCACCTGGCTCCACCCTCCTGTCAAGCAGATGTAGAGTGATAAGGTCTCCCCCGAGCCTCCTTTTCTCCAGGCTGAGCCCCCCCAGCTCCCTCAGCCGCTCCTCATCAGACCTGTGCTCCAGCCCCTTTCCCATGTCCCAGCACCAGCCCAGCTCCCCCTGGCCCACTCCAGCTGTGTGTCCAACATCCATTTCCAGGTATGGAGAGCTCCCATTCCAACAAATCGTGAATACCACAGATAACTCCATTCCTGAGAAATGTTCTCCTCCTTTCTCCTACATCTCGCTTGTCACAATTTAACCCTCTGGCTTTTTGTCCCACAGGGAGCTCTGGAGAACAGACCATGTGCCCTCTCCCCAGAAAGCACCTTCTGTCTGTCTGAGCACGTCTCTCCTCGAGCATCTTCCTCCAGACTCCGGCCTCCCAACAGATGGAACCTTCTGAGGGTCCTTGCAGCTTCCTCACCTTGAGAAAGTCCCGCTGCCCTCCAAGACAAGCCAACCCTTCCATATGAACTCATCTGATGTGGATTCAAGACACCAGGAATGTGAAACCCTACACATCTATCCCAGGGCTTTAAACCAAGGTAGGGAAGAATCTGGAAGCCAGCTGCAGGCGCAGGTGGGATCCCACTTACCTGGACATATTTTACAGCATTTCCCGTCTACTTTTTCTGGATAGTCACATGGATATTCCTTGGGGCATGTGATCTTCTGGCAGTCCTGGACGCCGTCCCTGCAAGTGCAGAGGATGCAGGGCAGGAGGCCGTAGAGCCGAAAGACAGGGTGCCACACCTCCCCATGGGAATAGGTCTTCCCGTTGTAAACACAAGCTGGAGGAGACAGAAAAGACTTGCTGATGGAAGTGAACCCTCCTTATCTTTGTAAACCCAAGGCTTGGTAGAGCTCAACACATTTCACCACCTCACAGGTGGGTGGTCCTGCTGCCTCGAGGAGCAGGATCTGGCAGTGGATCCGGCAGCAGTGGGAACAGGGATATTGCAGCCACCCCACCCAGGAGGTGTCACGGGGCAGAGGGCCCAGGCACCAGGAGGTGGAGACTGCTGGGTTTGACCACCCTGGTGTGAGCGAGGGGTAAGTGTGGGCAGGACCTCACCTGCCTCCCAACCTCTGGAAGCCCAGGGTCCCTCCGAGGCTGTCGCAGAATGAAGCACAGTGAAGAGTGCCACCTGCTGACTCCACCACGGAAATTTTTGGAGGTCCCAAAATTTTCTCTAGGGCTTTGTCTCCAAGGACTGGAAAGAGTTTTTCTGGAGGCACAATGATGGGAGAGCCGCCAGGGGGAGAAAGGACCTGTTATTCCCCCTTTGGATCAAGGGGGTTCCCTCCTCATCTCACTTTTCTACTCTCTCCTCCAGGAGGAACACCTAGGACAGACCCAGCACGTGGCAGGTAGGTGCAAGGAGGAACATCCTGTCCCTCTGTGGCACTGTACTGGAAGGTTCATGTGGAGCCTTCCAGCTGAGTACGTCCCTTCCCAGGTCCCAGATCTCTAAAATGCTCCAAGGACCAATTTCCTCCCAGCTCTTTTTGGAAAGTGGGAGATTCATGCAGTCAAGAGGCTCTGGGCTCCAGGACTGAGATAGCTGGAGGAGGCTGGCAGTGGAGAAGTGGGAATTAAGACTTACTGCTGAAAACCTGCTGCTGAAACAGATCCCCCAGGGAATTCAATGTTCTGGAGAAGTCGCCTCAAGCCACAGATTTCTCAGCCTCTCCATCCCTTACCTTTCTTGTGCTTCTCTTTCAAGACGATCTTCACAGTGGTGCCACCTGCCCCCTTGGGTTTGAAGCTTCTGGGAATGAACTCGAGGGAAGAACTGAGGACAGTGGACACAGTGGCTCCAGGTGGCTTCCTGCCCATCACCTCCCCTGAGCACTGGTCTTGCGAGTGTCTCTGTGAGCAGTCAGAGAAAAGGAGGGGGCTCAGACCCAGGCAGCTGAGTTGTTCTCACTCCAAAGGATGCTGGAAAAAGCCATGCAGAGTCCTGCACACCTTCCATCAGGAGTGGAAGGTCCATGGACCACAGGGATAAGCAATGACCCAGAAGCCATAGATTCACAGAATCATTTATGTTGAAAAATCTCTCCAAAATCATCGAGTCCAACCATTCCCCCAGCGCTGACAAACCAACCACTAAACCATGTCCCCAAGTGCCACATCCACACAGCTGTTAAATCCCTCCAGGGATGGGGATTCCAGAACTGCCCTGGGCAGTCTGTGCCAGGGCTGGACAACCCTTTCAGGAAAGAAATTTTCCCAACATACAACCTGAATTTCCTCTGGCACAACTTGAGGCCATTTCCTCTCATCCTGTCCCTTGTTACCCGGGAGCAGAGCCTGACCCCCACCTGGCTGCACCCTCCTGTCAGGCAGTTGTAGAGAGCTAGAAGTTCCTCCCTAAGCCTCCTTTTCTCCAGGCTGAGCCTCCCAAGTTCCCTCAGCCACTGCTGGTGATCCAGACCCTTCCCCATCTTGCTGCTGCCACTGCCCAAGGAGCACTTAGTTGGAATCAAGGCCCTACACTGGTGTCCTCCTTAAAGCTGTGTGTGGGTCACCTTCATTGGGACAGCACCTTTCTCTCCCCATGCTCAGCCCAATGCCCTCAGAGAACCGTGTGAGGTCCTACATCCCTGACACAGGCAGGGAAACAGGCTGGTTTTTCCTAGATACCCGCTGGGAAACTGAGGACTGGCATCTGTGTGACCCAAACAGGATAAGAAAGGTAGGGATGGGCCATATCCTGCTCTCTCACCTGGTGGGCAGCAGGAGGACTGGTGTGGGGCTGCCAGCCAGCGGGACTGAAATCCCAGGAGCATCCCAGGCTTCCAAGAGCAAAGTTCTGGGACAAGACACACAGCACAAAGGGTCCCCTTGTGCCTATTTTGGAGGTTTTATAGGTGGTGAAGCAGTAGGGAGAAGGGCAGAGCCAAGAGCTAAGTGACCTAATCCCACAGACCTGGGACTGAAATATCACCATGAAGGAACCCTCAGCAAAAAAGGAGAACTGTCCAAGATTTTCAGTTCCCAAAGGTCTTTTGCTCTTCCAAAGACCTAAGAGGTCATAGAATCAGAATCATTTAGGTTGGAAAATATCTTAAGGTTATCGAGTCCAACCCTTAACCTGGCTCTGCCAAAGTGCTCTCCACCACTAAACCACGTCCTCAAAATGCTTCAAAGGAAGAGAAGAGTCTTTCCCTGGTGGTCTGAGGTCTCACCTGTGCTGATATGCCTCACCTAGACTGAATTCCAAGACATGATTCCCCTGCAAACCAGGTTCCCATGGTTCTGCTGTTCAAGGACCGAAGTGCCCTCCAAAAGCTGGTGGGGGTCATTTCTTTGTAGAAGACAATGGCCAAGGGCATTCTTTGAGCTGTTTAATTGCAGAGTGCCAGAAGCAATAACCTGAGTTTTAAAATGCAAATGTCACGTACAACACCTCTGTTTAACTGCAGGGGTTCCTCCTCTGTGGACTTCTCATGGGAGCCATCTGCAAGGGAAAAACATTGTCCTGTGAGATGCTGGCTGGAGATTTGCTCTCTCTTTGGCTGGAACCAGCGCTCCTCTGGATGCTGGCCCACCTGGGAGATCTGGAAAGAGGAGAACTTTGAACATGCAGTTCATATTATCCAAAGCAGATGGAGTCATACCCCAGAAAAACATTTTATCCCACTAGCAACAACAACTCAGTTCCAGGAAAGACATGACTTTGAAGCTTCTGAAGTTGGATGGCATGAAAAACACCCCAGAGGTAGAGTAAGAGGTGATGGGGAATAATTAAAAATAAATCCAAAGACATTTCTCACAGAGTCAGTGACATGTCCCAGCTGCACCAAAGAAAACCAGGAGGGAGGAACACAAATGGCAGAAGGGGAGAGTTTGGAGGAGGTACCTGGAGGAGATCATTCTGTGCTCATGGTCAGGAGACAGCCATGGCCTTCCAGCTTCATAAATATCTCTTGTATTAAAGAGTCATTTTATGCTGTGACTTCATTGTCAGCAGGGTGTGAACCTGCCCACTCTCTCTCGGATCTGTCTCATCTCTCCTCCCTCTCCCAGATGTAAGACAGGGGAAACAGCAGCAAGTTCAAGAATTTGTCCCTCACAGAGAGCTGTAAAAGTGAAACTCAGCCACGCTGTAATGGGGTGGAAAGAGGGGTTTTCTCTGACTGTCCTGGAAACTTCCCTGGAGCAACAGTAGAATGCATCACCTTCACATGGTCCTGGTGGATGAGCGGCCTGGAGGACTTCCCTCCACACAGGTCCCATCTTTGCACAGTGCACCAGTGGCAGGGCAAAGAGTTCAGCCCTTCCAGCTTTTGGGCTACAGGAATGTTGATCACAACTCAGTGAGAGAGGGGAAACATGCAAGGAAAAAGCCCCCATCTTTGTTTCCTGGTACAACCAAGCAGTAGGAAGTGGCCTGATTTATGGCACAGGCCTCCAAAATCCTGCTAAAGTGGCTTGGAATGGCTCCTGCTGTCAAGTGGCAACCAACTGGAGAATCCCATCCTCACCCCCAGCCTCATTACCTTTGCAGACCTGGCAGCAGGAATCCGTCACGGTTAACGGAGAGGAACACGACAGCTTCGGGCAGGTCACCAAGCCGCAGTAAATCTGGCCTTCCTAGGAGAGCAGGAGAGGGAAAAAAATCATTGTCAGCATTGCAAAAGGTTGTATGTCCCCTGTGTTGGGATGCCAGCACTTCAAATTGCAGATCCACCATAATTCATTCGGGAGAAATTCCTCCATGTGAGGATCTGGCACAGGTTGCCCAGAGAAGCTGTGGCTTCCCCTGGATCCCTGGAAGTGTTCAAGGCCAGGTTGGATGGGCCTGGTCTAGTGGAAGGTGTCCCTGCCGTGGTAGGGGGGTGGGACTAGATGAGACTCAAATCCCTTCCAAACCAAACCCCTGATAGTCCATCCTCAAACCTCACCAATGATTAGTGCTACCAGACCTGAAAAGGCCATGACACACCTTTAAACTCTGCATAACAATCCCCTGCTTTGAAGGGGCACAAGAAGATTTTTTCTGACGTCTCCCAGGAAAAGGACCTGGAGCAGACAGGTGGAAATGGAAAGCCTGATGCCGAACCCAGACACAGGTCCTCGTCAAAACTTTGCCCTCCCTCTGCCTGGCGTTATTTAATAACACCAGAGCCAAGCACACAGACACAGCTCTAGAGCTGTGGATGGATGTTCTTCCACAGGCTGGGTGGTTGGTTTGGAAACTTCATTCCTGCAGTGATTCAAACTGAAAACCACAGATCAAGACCAGTCTTGACCTTAGTACATCTCAGTCCCACTTCAGGCAGTGGATTTGCAGTGCAGGACTAATTTTTTGCTGCTTTGCAGAAGGGTAAAATAGGATGTTCAGCAGCCAGAGCTCAACAGCAAGGTCCTCTTCTTCACACAGCAGTTTTCTCTGGGGTGTCCACAAGCTCCCACTGAACAAAAACCAAGAGGTCAAACAAGGATATCCTTAGAAAACCAAACCAAAACGGCTTCTTCTCCCACCAGGAAGCCAAATGGCTTGCACAAGGAACATGAGGAGCATGAGGAAAATTTGTAAAACAACAGGGTTTGGTGGAGCTCACAGCAAACCAAACCCTGTTCTCCTCTTCGTGGAGTCCAGACCTGCCTCTTCCTTCTTCCTCCTTCTGACCAGCAGCTCACAGCAATGACCTGCCTCGGGCAAATGTCATAAAAAGCAGGATTTA
Organism: Empidonax traillii; assembly: GCF_003031625.1. Classification (NCBI taxonomy): domain Eukaryota; kingdom Metazoa; phylum Chordata; class Aves; order Passeriformes; family Tyrannidae; genus Empidonax; species Empidonax traillii. Next base: position 73,472 of record NW_020956558.1, read on the forward strand.
TCCCAGAGGCACCAGTCTCGGGGCGGTTTTTGAAGAGGGTTAGGCCAGCTGTTCCTGCAGCTGTTCCAGCAGCTGACAGCAGACACAGCCCAGAGACCCCTCCGCAGCCAGGCTTTTATTTTCTCCGTCATATCCAAGGCATTATCCTGCTGAATAAACAGAGCCTGAGTGACAGCCGAGACGACGCAGAACTCCACGGGCTCCTGGGGATGAGGTCGGAAAGCAGGGCAAGGTGTAGGAGTAGGATCCAAGACCTCCTTCCTGGTGTTTCCACCATCCATCTGGGGTCCCTAAGAGAGGGACCAGCCTCAAAAACTGTATAATTTCTACATCTGAGCTATTCCTCTTGCCACCAAGCTCTGAGGTGTGCGCACAGAGCAGTTATTCCAGTATCATGGATACTTTACTACCAAACATTGGTGTAACCCGTGTGTGTGTGCTTCTGGCCCGAGAGAGGGAGGTGGTTTGGACTCTCCTGCCTCTTTATTCTTTCCTGGCCAAACTTAGTCCAGTTATTTGCTGCAAGCAAGGCATGGGGCTGTGGAGGTTGGGCCCACCCAAGGGCTCTGAATGATGGTGGTGAAAGCCACACCTGGAACTCTCTTTCTTTTTCATGGCAGAGGCAGCAATCAGTGTGAGCAGTTCTTCAGTGTCCAAATCCAGTGTCAGCACTCCCAGTCCCCCATCCTCACTCTGTCTCAAGGAGGAGAAGCTGATCCATTTATCTCCTGACACTCAGCTCCTGGCACTCCATGCACCTTCCCATCACTGCTGACCTCATGCCTCCTGAGAAGGTGTCAGAACTCAGTTTTTGATAGATTTTCTCAGGATCCCAACCCTTGGGAGAGGGCTGGGTAGAGCAGAGCCAAGTCCTGTCTCAGGGCACTGCTAGAGAAGGAACATCCCAACAGAGTTAGCAGTAGGTGGTGGATGATCACTGAGATGCACACTGAGGCCGTCCTGGCTACCGTCACAGCCCTCAGGTAGGACAATCAGGACCATCAGGGAAAAAGGGAATACAATGGTCCTGCCAAAGGTCATTGGAAGTGAGCATGTTCAGGAGCTGCTTCCTGCAAATGCTTTTTGTAGACAGCCTGAAAAGCACATGCTCAGCCCTCCTGCAGAGCCCATCTCTGCCGGCCCAGAGGGATAGTGAATGCTACAGGAGATTCTAGAGGAGCCCAGCTCCTGGTGCTCAAGCACACCTCAGCCCTGGGTTCAGCTTCCACTTAAACCCAAGCAAAGGAGACGAAGATCCACTTGCCATCCCACTGCTATCTCTGACTGCCCACCACCCTGTGTCTCTGCTGTCATCTCCTGGGGGAGCTCCAGCCATGCAAGGCATGAGCCAGAGGCAGCTGGGGGCCCTTAGAGATTGAGGCATCCAAAGGTGGTTGGGAGCCAACAAATCCCTTCTGGAGCTCAGCTCAATCCCAGCAACTCAACAGCAGGGTCGATATTCCATGGGGAGATTTGGTTTAGATAGTGGAAAGAAATTCTTCCCTGTGAGGGGGGTCAGGCCCTGGCACAGATTGCCCAGAGAAGCTGTGGCTGCCCCATCCCTGGAATTGTTCCAGGCCAGGTTGGACAGGGCTTGGAGTAACATAGCAGAAGGTGTCCCTGCCCATGGCAGGGGGTTGGAGTAGAATAAGCTTTAAGATCCCTCCCAATACAGGCCTTTCTACAAAACTATGGATTCCAAGAACCTCTGAATCCCAAGCGCAGGCACCTCATGTCCATGTTGCCTTGCAGGCACACTGAGCTCCTCTAGGTTCCCTGGGGGCCCACCATCCCAGCCGGATGCTGTCAGACACAGACCCAGAGCACTGGGATGCTCGATGGGGACAGTCCCCCTGCCCACCCCAAGCAGCCCCATGGGGCCCACCCAAAACCGACCCATGTGATCTCCGACAAATCTCTCTTCTGCACTGATAACCTGATCCTGATGATAAACTACCATGGGTTGGTACCCCCAGGTCTTCATGTGGGACAGTGTTGGGGTGCAGGAGCAGAGCCCGAGCCCTCCCCACCTCTCATGGGCTCTGAGGTGACTTACGGAGCAGCTGCACTGCACACACTGGTTGGGCTGGCGGCTGGGGAACAGCTCACTGGTGCTGAACATCTCCCCTTGCTGGTAGGTTGTCCCATTGTACTGGCAGGACTTGACAGGCGCCCGGAGGCCGGAAGGGGAATGTGGCTCTGGAAAAGAACATGAGAATGGAGCAGGATGAGAGCCAGCCCTGCCTGGACCTGACACAGCGTGGATGCTCTGCAGATTCCCCGTGACCCCAACCCAAAGGGCCAGGGAGCCCTTTACACACCACAGTTCCTGTGGAGGAGTGGCCAGGGTTGGTCGGGAATTATGATTCCAAAAGCTTCTGGGGAATGGGGCTGCCCTGACTGCACTGAGCTCAGCACAGAAGTAAAACCTGGAAGTCTGACCTCTAACAAAATTCTTGATTTTTTCCCTCTCCTGGTTGTAATGATCTTCAAATTCAGATGGAGTCACGTAAAAAGGGCTTCTCCCATGGGTAATTAGCTAAAAATTAAAAATAGGGTTTATTTTTTTCCTAGTTTTTCTTCCTAATTTCTCAAATCACTGATGCTTTCTGACTGGCTTTGCCAGCACTCAGGTAGGGAAAGTTTTGGGGCTAAATCTTGAGGTGATCTATAGGGGTGAGAATGAACAGATTGAGGTAAACTGAGTAGTTAGGGAAAATTTGGGGGTCAAAACTTGAGGTAAAGTGTAAGGGACAAGGAACATTTTGGAGGAAAAATCTGAGGGGACAAAATGAACACTTCGGGCATAAAATGTGAGTTAATCTGTAGGGGAGAGAAAGATTTTGAGGTAAAAATTACATAATCAGTAGTGGGCAGGTAATGAAAATTATGGGAGTGAAATCATAGTAATCTACAGGGAGAGAATGAATATATTGAGGTAAACTGAGGCCATCAGTAGTGGACAGGGAGGGAAAATTTTGGGAATAAAACTTGAGATAATCTCCAGTGTAGAGAATGAGGTGGTTAAAAATCTTTCTTTTTTTTTTTTTTTTTTTTTTTTTTTTTTTTTTTTTTTTTTTTTTTTTT
>NW_020956558.1:77032-81939 GCF_003031625.1 Empidonax traillii
TATTTTTATTTTTTTTTTATCCAAGAACTTTTACTGGCAAATGATCAGAATAAAGTGCCAGTTTCTGGTTTGTCCCTGAAATGTGAAATAACATTTTGTCCTTACAAATCTCTCAGGATGGAGATGAGAAAGTGGACTGGCAGAGAGCCCTTTTCCATCAAAAATTACATTTTTGGAGGGAAAAAGCATCATGAGCAGCCGGAGCTGTGGTGACTCTGTGAGCAGGATCAGACCCAGCATCGCTGCCTTGCCACAGGTGTGAGCGGTTGAGGGACCACTCTGCAGGACCACAGCCACCGTGTCCCCCGCTCCCTGAGGGATGTCCACCTACCAAGACACCTCGGGCAGCACTGCTGGGGGTCCGTGACGGGGTTGGCACATTGCAGGGCTGGGCACTGGATCCGGTAGCACCTGATGTTGGTGTTCTGGGGAGAGACAAAGATTTAAGCCCATTTAAGCCCACAGGGAGCATTCGGTTCATGTTCACCCCTGCAAGAGGAGGGAGATGTTGAGCAGTGGCCACGTTATCGCAACAAACGGTGTCCAAACCCAGCCAGCTCACGGTGCCTCATCAGCAAAGACCACTCATGGTCCAAGAGTAGCCCTGAGCCACCTCCACTCACAGCCCACCAACTCTACTGAGACAGAACCATGGAATCACAGACTGGTTTGGTTTAGGAGGGACCTCAAAGATCATCCTGTTCCATCCCCTGCCATGGGCAGGGACATCTTCCACTAGACCAGGTTGCTCCAAGCCCCGTCCAAGCTGGCCTTGAACACTTCCAGGGCTGGGGCAGCCACAGCTACTCTGGGCAACCTGTGCTAGTGCCTCACCACCCTCACAGGGATGAATTTCTTCCTAAAATCTAATCTAAATCTCCCTTCTTCTGGTTTAAAACCATTCCCTTAGTCCTATTACTATCTGTCCATGTAAAAAATCCCTCTCCATCTTTTTGTAAGCTCCCTTAGAGTACCAAAAGGTCACCCCACAGTCAACAACAAGGTCAACCCAACACCCCCAGGGGGACGGGACAGCTTTTTCAAAAGGGAAGAGATTAATCTGATGTCGCTACAGAGGTGGAAAGAAATTCTCAGGTCAAATTAGACACTCAGGTCAAATTAAGTGCCAAAGCAAAGCCCCAGCACAGGAGTGTCCCCATCACCTCCCGTGGCCCCTGGCGGGGGACGTGCCTCAGAGCAGCTGCAGCGGATGCAGTACATCAGCCCCTGGGGCTCCAGGTAGGGGTGCCAGCTCTCCCCGGGGCTGTACTTCTTGCCGTTGAAGTCGCAGAACGTATCCGGCCCTGAAAGTCAACCAGGAGAAGCCACATGAGAAAAGGAGATGGTCCTCACGAGACCTCCCCTCCCGCTGCGACGAGAACAGCAAGGACAGCCCTGTGCCTTCATGCTGCTCCCTGTGAGTAGCTGACAGCCACATTCCACACACCAAATCCCAGATGGAATACATTACCAAAAAACATTTTTTTAAAATTTTTCTGTAATGATTTGGTGGGGGGTGTTTATGCTGGGGCACATGTGCCCCAAATGGCAACTCCTTCAAGTAAGCTGGAGTCTCCTTGCAAGCAAGGAACAGAATGGGTGGTTTGGAGGCAAGAAAATTGAGATTTCACTCTAAAATAGGTAAGTAGAAATGCTCACTGGAAGATGGATGGGTGATAGTATAGGATGGAATTTCCCCCAGGGAGTGGTGACAGAGATAGGAGAGCCTAAATTTGGGAGACATTTTCACTGCTGCACAACAACAACAAAATAGAAGAAAGAAAAAAGGAAGACAATTTTGGGTAGAAACACATTCTGGAGGAAAATCTTTTGCTCCCTCTAAGAACTTCAGCTCATTCTCTCCAGGATCCCTGGACAAGCACTATCACCTCCCCAGCAGCCAGACACCTTCCCTAAGGAGCAGGACTGGGCTGGCTTGTCCCATCGCCTTGGCTTTACCTGGCATGGTGTAGCACTGATCTGACTGGAGTGACTGGTTTTTCATTTATGGGGCTGTCCATGGGGACAGCAAATCCACCTCATCCATTTTTTGCCCCCAAAAGCATAAACACATGTATTCTTTTTCTTCCTCCTTGATCCTGTTATCCTGAGAAGAGACAGTTTCCAGCTGTGCTCCTGAACAGGAAGTGTCTGTCCCAGAAATAATCCAGACCTGGCTGCACTGGCATGGATTTAACCTCTCCAGGGAGCAGGGAGAGCAATTAGATGGTGCCCAGCACAAGTGGTGAAGGAGGTGTCCCCCCACTCCCTGTATTTTAGCAGTTCCCTATAAACATCCTCCATCTCCAAGTCCTTGGTCATGCACCAATCCTTTGACAGGACCAAGCCCACCTGCAGCAGGAGCCTGTGGGACAAACTATGGCCAGAATCACCAACAAAAGCCCAGGACTTTGGCAAAAAAACCCAATTCAGTCATCCTTAATGTTACCATTCACAAGCATCATCACCTGGTCCTGCAGGACTGAGCTCCAACCCATGGGAATCTGGACCCTGTAACAGCCCTGCTGGCTGCCCCCACCCTCCTGTGACATGTCCCCAGGCCCTGACCAGGCAGAGGGTCACACTGGGACTCGAGTTGTTTCATGACTAAGCACACACATGCCCAGTGTGGTTTTAGTGATTTAAGCGCTCACAGCCCCACTGAAAACTGCAGGTGATTTTAAAGCTTATGTCATTGAGGGGATTTGAGGTAGTTTGGATGATGACGTTGCTCAAAGGCAGTGGAGACATTTATGCTCCCTGAAGCTTTTATGGGTCTTTTAAAACCTTACAGCACCCTGGGGATGTGGGAGAGGGCTGTTTTCCAAGGCACAGTGCCCAGCTCTGTGAACTCGGATGTTTACCCCGCTAGGCTGCTGGGAGGGCTCCTTGATGAACAGCAGAGGGTCCCCAAAATGATCACAATGGCGTTTACCACCTCAAAGATGCTAAAAGCCATCCTGTGCTCTGCTTTGTCACCTGGGGCCCAGCAGTGGTTTGGAGAGCCCAGATGGTGCTGTCCCACCTTGCCGAAGCTGGAGGAGTCACCTGCTTAATGGGTTTCTCCCACCAACCAGATAAAACTCATCCAAATACGCTTGGGGTGGGCTGCAGTCCTTCCTGCAGCTCCTGACCATCCTCAGGATGAAGCCAAGCGATGCTTTACCATGGCCAGAGCCTCTGGCCAGAAGGAAGGGCAGTCCTATGGGTCTGTGATGATCCCCACAAGTCTCTGCCAGTAGCCCTGAGCTCCTCATTGGTGGCTTCAAGCCTTTGATTCTCCAAGCAGTACCTCTGGACAGGAGCTGTCCAGACCTCCGTGTGCAAACACAGCTGTGTGGGGTCAGCGTTGCATCTCCAGAGATGGAGATTTGCAGTAATTTTGGAGTGGATGTCATCAGAGGCACAGGCAGAGGTATTTTCCTTCCTTTTCCTTACTCAGGACTTGACATCATCCTTTACATATCTTGCTCCAAACCCCTTGACAAGCCAGCAAACCCCTACTCCTGGCCACGCACAGCACAAGCTTACAGCATACTACACAAAACTGGTGAGCACGCAGCTGGCAAATGCAGAAATCTAGGAGAGGGGCGGGGGGGGGAAGAAACCACAAAAATAGTTTTGCAAAAGGGTGAGAAAATGACTTCATTTTTCCCCGCTTCCAGCATCTTCATGAATTACGCCGAGAGTGAAGAAATCGAGTTGCCTCCACGCGCTGTGGCCCCGCTCTGCTTTGCAGGCTCTCCTGCCAATTGGCTGCTCCGTGCGAACATTTAATCACCAGTGGAGCCCTGGTTTGGGTCCAGCCCTCGAAAGCAGCCTGATTCATGTCTGTGAAGGGGCTGCTGGTAAAATTAAAGCCAACTGGCAGCGCTGGGCAGCAGGAGACACTTGTCGGCATCTCTATTTGGCATAAGGTGCCTGCAATTTTGGGTAACAGCAAGCTGGGGATGGATGGATGGATGGATGGATGGATGGATGGATGGATGGATGGATGGATGGAGAAGGCTTAAGACCTGGAGGCTCTGGATCATTTTTTCCCATGCCAGGCTAATAATTTCATTTTCAGAGGTCAAACTTTGGATATCCTCCCAATTCATTCGGAGTGAAAAGCCACTTGTGCCAGTGAATTGCTCCCGTGCTGTTCAGTCACCCTATTTATTGAGTCTTCAGCAAGAGTATGCTTGGAAAAGTCATGCGAGTTTACTTCTCATGTGGAGTGCTTTGCAGCACCAAAAATCCAGGTGAAGTCATCACCTTGTTTTCCTTCTCAAGGACCTGGCCAGCCTGGTCCACACCAGCTTGGAGACACAACCAGAGCTTGCTGATTGAAAACTAGAAGCTCCATGCTTGGAAGTGGCCCTATGAGACCTGGAAGTGGGAGCAGAGGGTGGAAAGGGACAAGTTCCCCACTGCAAAAACCTCTGAGAGCAGGTGCCATCTAACCAGTTTCTCCTCAAATACAAAAAACTCCCATACAAGATCCTGGTCCTCAGATTTCCCTGATGGCTTCTATGGACCAGAAAAAAACCTGAAAGCCATGGAAGTGATTCCTCTGCTGCCCAGCAGCCAGTCCTGTGGCCTCAGGCCCAGAGGGAGGGTGGGAGATGCTCTGGAGAGTGACTCCTCCACAGGGGAGCTGCTCCACCTTGCCCACCCCAAAGAGCTCTGCCAGGGACATCCTGAAGGAAGGAGGTTCTCCCTTCCTTCCCATCCAACAGCTGCTTTCTGCCAAGGCTCCAGTGTTTTCTTGATTGGGGACCACCTGGTTACATCCAAATCATGGGATACCCCACCCACTGGCCTGGTCCTACTTGTGTCCATATTTACCTGCTGGAGACACCTCGGCCCTGCTGTCTCCAGGCATTTGGTAAAGCCCAGTTTGGCACCAGCCAAGACCTGTAGCA
>NW_020956558.1:82271-121170 GCF_003031625.1 Empidonax traillii
CTGCCAAGGCTCCAGTGTTTTCTTGATTGGGGACCACCTGGTTACATCCAAATCATGGGATACCCCACCCACTGGCCTGGTCCTACTTGTGTCCATATTTACCTGCTGGAGACACCTCGGCCCTGCTGTCTCCAGGCATTTGGTAAAGCCCAGTTTGGCACCAGCCAAGACCTGTAGCAAGAGTCTGGACACCCTTGGGAAATGCTTGAGGCTATATCCAGGCCCTGGTTTGCTTTGGTTATCGTTAATTGTCATTAATTAGCATCAACTGCATCCTGGATGGCAAGAAGGAATGTAATATGAGATGGGAAGTACAATGAGAAGAGGCAAGATAGGGCTGTTAAGAAAGAAAAGAGTGATCTCTGGTCATGGCAGGGACAAGAAAAAGCAACCAGCTTGGGGAAAACCTGGAAGATTTAGGATATGTATTGTGGGAAGATTTCCAGCTAATAGGAGATTGAAACCCCACAAAAGGCTGTCACAGAAGGTCTAAGACAGTCTGAATGCACTGGAGCACCTTCAGAAGATGCTTTAGGGACACCAATCCAGGGTGACAAAGTGAATGGTGAGGAGAAACCCATCCTGTGCTGCATCCAGTAATTGCTGACATCTCTCACACCATGATAACAGAATGTTTCTTCAAGATGTATCTCAACAGCTTCACACTACAGACACCATGAGTTGCCACCCCACTTCTTCTTGACCTGCTCTAGACACAGTGAGAATCCATGAAATTAGGGGAGATGGGCAAGATCCCACAACGTCCTTGCTGGACCATCAGATACAGAATCACAGAATCACAAAGCGGTTTGGTTTGGAAGGGACCTTACAGATCATCTGGTTCCAAGCCCCTGCCATGGACAGGGACACCTTCCACTAGAATTTGACCACATCTCCTGACCTTGCATGCAGACAAGTCCTCTTGGGCCAGCATGTCCATAAGACCTGTCCCTTGAAGTTCTCCAGCCCACTGGCACAGCCCCTTTGAGCCAGTTCCTCACACCCTTCCCCATTCACAGTGGACACAGACATCCCCATGGGTGGTGTGACTCCTCCCACTGCCTGGGCACTTCGGCCACGGCTTCACTAGGGGCTAAAACAGTCAGATCGTCTCCTGCACCAACCCCAAGCACAGCAGGAGAACCAAGGTGAGCTGTAAAACTTGCACACATGATGGCTACTGAAATACCACGTTCTGTTGCCAAATCCTCCCTTGGCTCAGGCTCAGCCGTGCTCACTTCACCTCCCTCTGGAGGACTCGGCGAAGTCAAGCCACATACACACACACAGATGCAGCAGACCCTACCCCTACACCCCCTTCTCACACATCTGGGTTTTCAGACCTGAGCAGAAGGTTCTGAACGGTCTTTAAGCTTCTTTTACATCCCTGCTCCACCATCCCAGGAAACAGCTCTCATCATTACCCAGCTGGGTCTCTGTCAGTCAGTCCTGACTGACACTGGAGTTCCTCTATGCTCCAGGACACTGGGAGTCTCCAGAGGTGAGTCCCTGTTGCAGGCTAGAGAGGGGCTGATGCATCTGAAAGACCTCAAAGCACGGAAAATGCTTATCCCAATTTGCTCATCCACTGCAGGAAGCCTCCACCAATCCTGTGCCTCAGTTTCCCAAGCAGGGACCTTCACTCCAGGTGCCAAACTGGTTCCACCAAGGATGTCACTGAAACACTTCACAGGGCTTCTCCTTTTTTTATTCCATGGCTGGGGGCAGGGGTAGGGGGCAGAATTGCCACATCCCCAGATGGCACCCCTGGAGCTCTATCCCATCAGGGAATGTCCAAGCTGGGCTCCCAGCCCCAGCAGCTCTTTTGGAGGTCCCACACCTGCCAGCCAGTGCCATGCTGGGCATGGGGTGGAGGAGGGGGAAAGTTTATGCAAACCAGTTTGCAAGTTTTAAGAGCAGTCATAAATAAAGTGTAAAAGGCACTGTCTGGTACACAGAGTCCAGGCGCTCCTCTGACAGCCCTGTATTTATGAAAGGCTTAAAATGCAACTTAGCTGAGAAGGGACAAGTTAAAACACACTGGGCCCTTGACATGTGGCATCCCAGAGACTCTGCTCATATCTCTAGATCACTTCCCACACACTTGCCTCACTCAGTTCTCGGTTGGGAATACTTTCTCAGTACTTTGGGAGCCTGGAAAACTCTGTAGCTCCAAAAATACAGCCTCATGAAGCCTCTCTGAGCTCCTCAGGGTAAAGAACTCAAGCAAAGTCCCAAACCTAGAAGATCCCCATGGGCTCTGGAGCAGGCAGACGGGGCCCAAATTCCCCCCACTCCTTCCCAAGGGAATGTTCAGTTGTCTAGAGCAACTTACCCTCCCCCTTACCATGGCATTGGTAGCATTTGCTTTTCATCCTGGTCCTTCCCTTCTTGGAGCACCCAGTCCCTCAGCACACTGGATCCAAACTCGCAGGACGGAGGGATCCCATGAAAGCCCTTTTCTCCAGCAACCACGTTAAAAAGAAATGAAACAGCAACTTTCAAGCTCCTGGGGAAAACCACTGCCCTGTGCTCTCCAGAGATGCTGATGTTTAAATGCCTCCAGCCAAAACATGGTTGCATTCAACTATTGCCCCTGAATTACTCAGAAAGCAGCACATTCGGCCCAGTAACCTGTGACTCTGATAGTTTTTTTCAGCTGGGAGTGCAAATCCCCTAAAATAGCCTCTTTCTGTGGGCAAATTCTTCTTTTCTGACTTGCCTTCAGGCCTCAGCATTTCTGCTTCTCACCTATTTTTAGCCACGACACTCTAGGTCCCTTGGCTGATGAGCCTGCTCGTAATTAATTTATTCCTGTCTTCATTCTCCCTGAGCACTCGGCCTTGAGAAAAATCCGAGGCTGCAGAGGTGGATGGTGGAGAGAAGACCACAATTTGATTAGGATCTTGTCACCAGACCCGCCCTGCTCTCAGCCATGGGGCAGCTGGAGCCCTGGCACCACGAGATGTGCCTTGCAGCAAAACTGAAGTGCTGCAGAGCTGGGGGGTGGGTGATCCTGGACCTCCCTGCTCCAATTCTACTTCTACCCCAAAGTTCCCAGCTCTTTATTACCAGTCCTGCAAACAGACCCCAACACTTCCTCCCAAAGCAGAAAAACCCTTTCTGTCCCCACTCGTCATGGTTTATGCACGATTTAGGGGCTCTGCTACCACCAGCAGGCACCTCCAAAGAGTGAAAACATCACGTAATACCTGTTTCATCTGTGGGAGATGTTCCATTCTCCTCCTAATCTGGGTACCACAGCAGCCCCGGCGGAGGCAACGAGTCAGACCAACATCCCTCGTGCAAGAACAGCTGTTGTGTTTCTGGATCTGGTGCCTCTGATGAGCCCAGGAAAGCCAAAGCACCAAATTCGTCCAGATTTTGCTCTCCAGGACTCTGCGCAGCCCCATCCATGCCCCTGCCTTCCCGCCCCCTCAGCCCCCCTCCTTCCCGCCGGGATGAGCAATCCAGTGCTCACAGCGCTCCAGGAGGACGCTTATTTGCCTAATGCACTGCTGGCAGCGGGCAGGTTGTAAATCACCCTGACACAGCCACCGACTGACTCCGCTGGGATTCCGGGAGATTAAAAGGGAGAATAAATGTAGGGACACAACAGGTCCTGCTCCGGTTTGCTCAGAGCTCCAGTGGCTTTGCGGTGTTGCAGGGGGTGCTCAGCACCCATTGGTGGGGTCCCAGTGCTTTACCCAAGCCAAACGCACCTCCTGGCCCCAATTAAACCTCCAGTACCCTCCAAGCTCCTAAACAGCTCCGGCCAAGTCCTTCCAGTTTTTTTTTTCTACAAGTGCCGAACCTTCTTTCCCTTCCCCATGCCAAACTTTTGTCTGCCCCTCTCAGCCAGGTGGGAGCAGGAGTGAGAGAGAGCAACAGATGGACATGGAGATGGACAAGGGATGGACATGGAGAAAAGTCCCCAGCGTTGTTTTGAGAGGAGTAATTTCCCCAAATTGCCCCTGCCCTCGTGCACTCTCGGAGGGGAGATGCACCCGTGCTGGGTGGGATCTGGGCAGAGGAAGGTGTGCAAGTCAACCCCCTGCTCTGCGACATTTCTAGCCCATGGAAGGGGGGTCCCAGCACTACGGCACATCCCTGCCAGTCCACGGAGCCCCTTAGGCCCCTCATCAGCACGCAGGGGTGTGTTCGGCGCTGTACAACCCTTCAAAGCAGCTAGGGACAGCACCAGGCAGAGGGGGACACAGCCATGTCCCCAACAGTGCCGGACGGAAAATCTGGGACATCCTGGCCATGGAGATCCATGCAACACCTGCCGCGGTCAGGAGCCTCCCCGTGTCCCCAGCCATGCCCGCAGTGCACCCCTGCACATTCTTGAAGATTGAAGGAACGGGGAAACTGAGGCACGGAGGGACGCGGAGCAGCCGGGAAGGGAGAGGGGGACACTTACGAGCCCGGGCTCGGCTCTCGGAGGCGAAGAGGAGCAGCAAGCACCGGAGGAGGAAGACGAGGGGACCCGCCCCGGGAAGCATCGCAGCCCGGCGATCGGAGTCCGTCCCGGTGCCGGGTGCGCTGCCCGATGTCCCGAAGCTGCTCCCGGTGCCCGGTGATGTGTGCCCCTGGTGTCTGTGCCGGGGGCTTTGCTCCCGCTGTCGGTGCCCGACGGTGCCGAAGTTTCGATGCCGGTGTGCGATGCTCGGAGGTACCGGGGGTGCCGGTGCCGTCGGAGCCGGCAGAGCTGCGGTGCCGGTGGCAGGAGTGTCGGAGCCCTGGCGTGCCGAGATGTCGGGACTATCGGTGCCCGGGGTGCCGGTTCCCGGGGCTGTCTGTGCCAGAGGTGCCGGTGCCGTGGGATATGGATGCCAGGGGTGCTGCGGTGCCGCTGTCGCTGTGCCGGTGCCGGGGGTGCCAGTTCCTGGGGCTGTCGGTGCCCGGAGGTGCCGCGGTGCCGGTGTCCGGGGGTGCCGGTGGTGCCGGTGCCCGTGCCCGGCGGGGCTTGTCTCGCTCCGATCAAAGGCGCCTCCTTTAGGGAGAGCCGAGTTTGTTTGTTGGTATTAAAGGCGGAGATAGGGTGGGGGGGGGGGGATCCGCAGGGTGGGTTTTGTGTTGTTTGTTTGGATTTTTTATATCTATATATAAATTATTATTATATTCCTACTTTTTTGGGGGGTGTTTTAGGAAATTCCTCGGCGGCGGGAGGGCGGAGGGAGAGCGGGCGGGGAGTAGTGTGGGAGCTGCAGGGTTAACCCCTGCCTCCCTGCAGCCCGGCCGGGGAGCTGGAAGGACCCGCTGGGCTGGACCCCGTCCCGGGGGGCTACGAGCCAAGACGTGGCATTAATGGGATATCTCACACACACACACACACACACACACCCCAACCACAAGGGGCTGCACTCCTTCTCCCTGTCAAACCCACCTGGACACCCGGCTCTGAGATGCTCGAACGCCCTCGGGAGAGGTTTAAAGCCCCGCGCGGGGCTTGAGCCCTCGCAGACGCATCTGCCCCACCCCGGGGTGAAGCCCTGGCACAGCCCTGAGCATCCCACGCTCCGAATGGGGCAAAGCAGAAATCCGAGGTGTGCAGTATTCCTTCCCAGGGCTCTGCTTCACCACCAAGGTCCTACAGTGCCATGAAACCCTTCCCAATAAACCCCAGTTCCCTTTCTAGTGCCATGGAGAAGCTCCTTCTCTCCTGAGGCAGTGGAGGCAGCACACAACAGACAGAGGTTTCAGCGAGACAAAGCGGTCGAGACCTCTCCCCACCAGCTGTCTGACATTCTTGAAGCTGCATAAAGCCATTTACACGACCAGCATAGCCCCTGCCTACAGCAACACCCCCACCTCGGATCCCAAGCCACAATCCCAAATCCTCCTCCCACCATCCCAGCAACGTGGACAGTGCTCTCACTTCAGCTGCCCTTCATCTCCGCATGCCAGGAATGAAATGCCATCGGCTGGAAAGCCTCTGGTCACAGTCACCCCTGGAGAAGCCACCTGGCCTCTACACCACTTTGCTTCTGTTACTGCTGCTCCCCAGTTCCTCCATGAAGTGGTCCAGCTCTGGCTGCCAGCCCTTCTCTGCCTGTCTGTGAGGCTCAGCTTTCTGCTCTCCAGGATTCCTTAGACTCCCAAGACCAGATTTTGTCTGTTTTTTTCCCATTCTACTGCTCCACCTTTGCAACTTGCACTTCCAGGAGTGCTCAGAGCAAGACACTTCGTTAGCACATGAAATACAGGCTTTAATGCAGAGCTGAACACCTTCATCAGGATGTTCCATCATTGGGAAGGCTTGGGTGGAGGTTCGAGACATTGCAGGAGCCCTGGGTTTCTCCTTTGCAAATGGTTTCATGTCTCTTCCCACCATCTACTTCAGCTTCCTCACACCACTGGCCAAGGAGAGATTGTCACCACCTGCGATCCCTTTGGTGACCGGAGATCTCCTCCATCAGCCAAGTTCTTTATTTCCTTCCATTAATTCAAGTGTGGGACTGGGCTTTCCAGGCTAGGAGATCTTTGTGCCCAGTGCCATCCCCCTTGAGATGTGGCATCAAGCCACCAGTCTGCCAAGAGCTTCAAGGTCTCCCCGAGCCCCTTATCCTGCTCACACCAGCCACAAGCCCCATTTATCACAGAGCTGGAAGCAATCAAGGGGAATTTCTGCAGCAAAACCTCTTCTTTCCATCCACCTCTTACTTCTGTCTCTCTCTAGCGCTATCCCAGGTGCCAAAAACATCCCCCTTTTCCAAACCATGTTTGCAGGTGCCTGTTCCTGAGGGAATCTTGGTAATAAGAAACCTATTTTAATAACTCTTTGATCACCAGCTTTGTTATTTTCTCTCTACACATCTCTGGCACTGGTCCTCTACAGAAAGCACAAGCACTGCCACCCCTCTTGCATTTCAGGGCCAACCAGAAATGGGAGTTCTTCTCGGGAAGAATTTCTTCCGTATTTCCAATCTAACCTTGCCCTCTGTCAGTGAGATGACATTCCCCCTTGTCCTCTCCATCCAGACTCTTGTCCAAAGTCCCTCTCCAGCTCTGTTGAAGCCCCTTTAGGCACTGAAAGGGGCTCTAAGGTCTCCCTGGAGCCTTCTCTTCTCCAGGCTGAACACCCCCAGCTCTCCCAGCCTGTCTCCAGAGCACAGGGGCTCCAGCCCTCGGAGCATCTCCATGGCCTCCTCTGGACTCACTCCAGCAGCTCCACATCCTTCTTCTGTTGTGGACTCCAGAGTTGAAAGTTCTCACCACCTACTGCAGCTTCCCTTATTTCACTGCTCTGCTCATTTCCAGCTCCCTGTAAGTTTTGCTGGCAATGCCTCTCTATTTTCTCCTCGTGCCTCGATAAAGATATTAAAGGAGTTTGGGTAAACAGCAGGCTCCTTCCATCTCCCACCACGAACAGCCGGCACCTTCTTTCCCAGCTTTTCCCTTGCACAGGGCAGACTTGAAAAGCCCATTTGTAGCACAGGTCTGTGGGCAAGTTATGAAAGTGCTTAGAAAAATGGGGACACGAAGCCCAAGTCAATGAAGTTATTTTGCGCCTCTGCTGTAACAGCAACAGCTGAATTCAGGACTGTAGATCCTGGCCCCGCATCAGGGCTAAAACTTATGAGAAAGTTCAGGCCTGTCCTAAGTGCAGACCCAGGAAATAAAGGCCAGCCTTGTCAGGAGCAAGGTGCTGTGTTACATCTCTGTTGGGTCTCATAAAGAATACATTCACGCTTTGGCAAAACCCAGGCGCTTTATCTTCATCTGCAAAGGAATCTGTTTGACAGTTCAATAGTGCCAACATCAATCCTTGCATCGAGCTCCAAAACCCATGGCACTGGCCTGCAAATAATAAAACCTGGGTCTTTTTTATTTGCCTCCTGGTTCCTGAGTCTTTAGGTCTGCATGTTTTCTGGGCACTTGAGAAGATGAGACGATTCCTTTTCTTTTTTTTTTTTTTTTTTTTTTTTTCCAGGGGGGAGGAAGGAGAGAGAGAGAAAACTGAGTTTCTCCTACAAACTGAGTAAACAGCATGGGCTCCATCAACACCCCCCACCTTGAGAGCCCCGTGGCAGGATCAGGAGCTGACAAGGCTGCAGGCTGGAGGAGCTGGCTGCACGCTGGACCTACCCTTGGAAGTTTGTAGTGCTGCATCCCTGACATTTGATCTGACGTGGGCTGGGAAAAACACACACATGAGGGCTGTCAGCTGCAGGCAATGGAGCTGGAAACCTGCAGGACCATAAGATGTTGGAAGCTGGACTAAAGAAATCCTGCTGCAGCAGTGAGTCCTGTCCCAGGAATTGAGGAGCTGCTGCATCACTTGATGTAGCTTGACATGGCTTTCTTCTGCCCAGGCATGAAGGCTGCCCATGCCAGGGAAGGCAGGAGTTTATGGAATCACGGAATTATTAAGGTTGAAAAAGGCATCTAAGATCATGGAGTCCAACTGTTCCCCCAGCACTGCCAAGGCCACCATTAACCCATGTCCCCAAGTGCCATATCCACACAGCTTTTAAATCCCTCCAGGGCTGGGGACTCCAGCCTGGGCCAGGGCTGGACAATCCTTCTGGAGAAGGAATTTTCCCTCATATCCCACCTAAGCCTCCCCTGGCACCACTTGAGGTCCTTTCCTCTTGTCCTTTCCCTTGTTCCCTGGGAGCAGAGCCCAATTTCTACCTAGTTCCACCCTCCTGTCAGGGAGTTGGAGAGCGTGAGATGGTACCCCCTGAGCCTCCTTTTCTCCAGGCTGAGCTCCCCAGTTCCCTCAGCCACTCCTGGTGCTCCAGACCCTTCCCCAGCTTCATTCCCTTCTCTGGACACGCTCCAGCCCCGCAATATCCTTCTTGGAGTGGGAGGTCCAAAACGGCCCCCAGGACTGGAGGTGCCTCATGGTCACTGCCACACCAGTGCTGACACAAGCTGGGATGCTGATAAGGCACCTGCTATCCAGGATGCATTATCCATGATCCTGCAGTGAAAACCACAGTCCCCTCTCAGATAACAGCTAAATCAAGCAAAATCCATATTTTTGGTCTCTTCCAGCCCAAACCAGTCTATGATTCTAAACCATCTCTGGGCTGCAGAGTCAATCTTGCCTTGCTGCACAATGCCCAAGGAGCTCCTCTCACAGCTCTGATCCAGGGGGAAGAGGAGAGCTGACAATCATCCTTCAGGTTGAGCCTTGGCCTCTTTTATGCTGTTCCTTCTCATGCACTGAGGCAGTGGTAGAGCAACGCTGTAATTCACAGCAGTGATACCATGGGAGAGGAGCTCACTCTTTCCAGTGAGTGATGGTGTAACCCTTGAACTCCTCACTGGGCTCCTTGCAATCACCTTTGCAGCCAGTCTCCTCTTCCCAGAACCTGGTTTTGACTCAGTGATGGCAAGAGATGTGCCTGCAAGCCAGAAGTCAGCAGCGAATGTCCCCTGGAGCTGCAAGGAGTCACATCTCCTGCAGGCAATCACCACCTCCTCATGTGGCCACAGTTCTAAAACAGACATCACTTTATCCAGCACCTGATTCTCTGCTCCTATCCTGATTTCTCTGCTTCTCATCCCTCCCTTTCACCATGGAGCAGCCCCAGAGACTGCTTTTCCCAATGGACCATGGGTGAAACTCAGCCTTGCCTGGGCGCTTTCTCATGTCTCACAACCCACCCCAAGCTGCAGAGGTGTCAGAGGACATCACCCCACATCTCCTGACTCCGACTCGTGCTCTAGAGGGGAAAGGAGGAGCGGTCTTTGCATTTATCACCCCACAGTGACCTAACAACCTGCAGAACCTGTGCTGGAGGCAACATCCTTTGTTACAGCACCTTGGATGCAAAGTGTGTCCCCAAGGGTTTTGTGGAGTTGCAGCAGGGTCCAGTGAAACCCTCTGAGGGCACAAGCCAGCTCTCAGTTGCATCTGGGAATGTCTTTTCCCATAAAACAGGCCATAAGCACTGCAGGCAGGGGTTGTTTACCCATCAGTCTGAGTGCTGGTGGACTTTCAAGGGCTTTAAAGCTGCACTTTTGGGAGGGTTTAAGGCAGTCAATGACTGATGAGGCTTAAAATAATAATTTAGCAATGGAACCATGTAGTCCAACCTGGAGTGGGAAGTCGGGTCATTTTTTTAGATTCTGTGCATGTTGCCAAGCACAAATCCAAATAAATAGTAAAATCCAAACAAATTACAAATCCAATCCAAATAATCAGGATAGAGAGAGGATAGTGAGTACGAGATTCTCCTCCAGGGACGGAGATCAGCAACCAAATAGGAGAGAGGGGTGAAGAAGGGTTGGACAAAGCAAGGAGGAAGGAGAGAGAGGAAAAATGGGAGAACACATGCCAGGGGTCTGTCTGTATTTCCTGTTTCCTCTGGGACACATCCCACTTGCTCCCTATGTAAGCCTCTGTCTACGGCTGACATCGCTGGAGGATCATGAAGAGAAATGGTGGTGGCAAAACCCTGCCAGCTCCTCAGGAGAGGTGAGCAGAGAAACGTTCCCTGGCAGGCTGAGGTTTTAGCTGGAGGCGGCAGGATTTGAGGCTGGAGCCTTGCATGGGATTAGGATTCCCTCTGCAGGCCAACACTGAGCTCCGCACATCCCGAACTGGAGAACCACAGACTGGAAGGGATCTTAAAAACCATCCAGTTCCACCCTCTGCCATGGGCAGAGACACCTTCCACAAGACCCCCTTGCCCCAAGCCCAGTCCAACCCAGCCTTGAACACTTCCAGGGATGGGGCAGTCACAGCTTCTCTGGGCAACCTGGGTCAGGGCCTCCCCACCCTCACAGGGAGGAATTTCTTCCCAATATCCCATCTAACCCTGCCTTCCCAGTGTAAAACCATTGCCCCTTGCAGGTGTTTGGCTTGGAAGACAAATTGGACACACAGAAACAAAGTTCTGTCCAGGGGGGGCTGGCTGTACAGAAGTCATTTGGGAGAACATCTGGCAGAGATCCCTTTCTAAATCTGCTGTCACTTGAACATCTGCAGAGCCCTAAAGATCTGCACAGCTGCTTGTCCTACAAGTAGCTTTGGTGGGGAACTGTCTCCTCTTTCAATGTTCTCTGTCCCCAAAGGATCCTGGGAGCCCAGATCCCTGCCTGATCCTAGGAAATAACACACTCCATCTGACTCTGTCCAGCAGCAAGCTCCTGGCACAGAGTTAGAGGCTGTTTCTTGGGCACGGATCTTCCCTTCCTCTCTCCAACTGTGGCTTAAAGGTTTCAAGCTTCACCTCTGTCCCTGCGGCAACATTTTTTCTGATGCCAATCCAGTGTAGCTGAGAGGCTTCATCAGAGAGGTGCAAAAATATGATGAAAAAAACATAGATTTGTTCAGTGTCCCAGTAAAGAGATGAAAAGCAAAAGAGATTTCTATAGCAACCAGTGCAGAGGCTCTGCCTCCTCTGGTTTGCTCTGAGTCACATTCTATTGTGGTTTAACTCTGGCTGGACTCCAGGTGCCCACCAAAGCTGCTCCATCACTGCCCTCCTTGGTTGGATAGGGGAGAGAAAACGTACCAAAAGACTCCTGGGTTGGGATAAGGGCAGGGAGAGATCACTCACCTGTTACTATCATGGGCAGCACAGCCTCAGCTTGGGGATATTATTGAATTTATTATCAATCAAATCAGAGTAGGCCAATGAGAAGTAAAACAAATCTTAAAGACATCTTCCCACCACCCTTCTCTCATTCCCAGGCTTAACTTGATTAAAAATTCTCCACCTCAGTCCCAACCTTTTATAACCTCACTCTTCTACTTAATTTTCTTTTGTTGAAATTTAAGCCTGGGATTTATTGTTCCCACTGGGATGTTGGCCCTTACCTGCTGTTCCACCTGAACAAGTATTTGTTTCTATTATATATCCCTATGATAAGCAGAAGAGAATACCTCAAATGCCAGCACAGCTCAGAGGACATTTCCAGCACAAGAAGGATGTGGAGTTGATGGAGTGAGTCCAGAAAAGGCCACAGAGATGCTCTGAGGGCTGGAGCCCCTCTGCTTTGGAGACAGGCTGGGAGATCTGGAAAAGAGAAGGCTCCAGGGAGACCTTAGAGCCCCTTCCAGTGCTTGAGGGGCTCCAAGAGAGCTGGAGAGGGACTTTGGAAAAGGGATAATGTCTTCCCACTACCAGAGGGCAGGGTTAGGTGGGATACTGGGAAGAAATTCTTCCCTGTGAGGGTGGGGAGGCCCTGGCACAGGTTGCCCAGAGCAGCTGTGGCTGCCCCATCCCTGGAGGTGTTCCAGGCCAGGTTGGAAGGGGCTTGGTGCAACCTGTTCTAGTGGAAGGTGTTTAGTGCTAGTGCGCCCCTCTGCAAACCGTGCCGGGAAGAAGCAGCAGAAAACAGGAGAGAGATCCAAGCAACCTGCTCCCAGTGCAGCTGACAATCCCACAGGAATGGAGCTAGGCTTCACTGGACACACCGAGCCAGCCCAGCACCCCTTTCCCACGGCCATGTCTTTGTCTCTTGCTTTTCAAACCATTGCCTTCGCTGTTCGCCGCCTCCGCACCCCTTCCCGTCCCGCTCTGGAGCCACAGCCCCTCCACGCCGCATTTGTTTTGCAGCCTCCCCAGGTTCGTGGGGGGGCGGAACAGCGGCACCCTCCAAGGGCCAAGGCCCCACAGGGTGACTCCCTCTCCCTGAGGGAGCTCCGGCCGCGGTGAGAACGGGACGGCAGCTGCGGGAGGAGTGGAACGGCGGACCGTCCTTATAAACCGCACCTCATGAATATTCATCGAGAGGGCGCGGTCTGCGCGGAGGCGGGGCGCGCGAGCGCCGCGCTCATTACTATGAATGTGAATGGCGGCGCGCGCCCCTCTCATGAATTATGCGGGATAGGCGTGGCCGCCGCGGCCCTTCAAAGTGTGGGAAGATGGCGGCGGCGGCGGCGGGCGCTGGCGGCCGGGCCGCGCTGCGGGGGCGGCGGCGGCGGGGGCGGCCCGCGGCCGAGGAGGAGCAGGACGGGGTGGTGCTGGCGGTGGCGGAGTGCCCGGTGTGCCGGCAGGCGCTGGCGGAGGCGGTGACGGTGACGCCGCCCTGCCGCCACTCGCTCTGCCTCGCCTGCTCCCAGCGCTGCCTGCAGGGCCCGGGCCTGTGCTGCCCGCTGTGCCGCAGCCGCCTCTCCACACGGGCCCGGCGGCAGCAGGCCGAGCCCGCAGCCAGCACGGCGGCCGGAGGAGGAGGCGGGGAGCAGCGGCCGCCGGACCAAGGTGCGGCGGCGGCACCTGCGCCCCCCCATCGGCGGGGCGGGGGGGGGCGCGGGGGGCCGGGGGCGTGGCCCGGGACGCGATGAGTGCGCGGGGGCTCAGCCCCCGGGGCGCGGCCACGCGCGGGGTGTGCGGGGGTCGGACCGGGGGAGGTGGCGCCGATCGCCACAAGTGCGACGAGTTTGCGGGGCTCAGACGGGCCGGAGGGGGCGGGAGGATCCAGACACGGGAGGTGTGATGAGTTTGCGGAGGCTCGGCCCCGAGGGGGGTGTGGCCAGCGCGGGGAGGGGGCGGCAGCGCGGGAGGTGCGATGAGTTCCTGGGGGCTCAGGCCCGCCCCGAGCCCAGCGGAGCCAAGCGTGGGAGGTGCGATGAGTTCGCGGGGACTCAGACAGGGGGTCGAGCAGGAGGAGTGATGAGTTTTGCCAGGAATCAGCTACCCCGAGTCCATCGGGGCCCAGACCCTGTGGGGCGTGGCCAGTGCAGGGGGCGGGGGAGGGCGATGGGTTTGCGGGTGCTCAGGTGTCATTCCCTCCTCCCCTTCTTCCCCCACTATGTCCTGCGGGGCCAAACGTGGAAGGTGCGATGAGTTTGTGGGGACTCGGCCGCCCTGCTCCCCCTCCTTCCCCCCCCCCCGATTCCTGCGGGACCGAGCAGTGAGGGGGTGGCGGGGCTGAGCCCACCCCTACTCTGTGGCGTCAGGAGATGGAGTGGATGGATGGCGTAATCCCTGGAAGGGATGCCCTGACAGGGGGGATATTTCCCCATTTCGCTGTGCCCAGATCAGCAGCTCTATGCTCCGAGTGCCCATCGGCCCCTCACCCTGGAAGGATGCGCCGTGGGAAGTCCTGCTCCCTTGCTGGCATAAAATAATCCATCGTTCCTGAGTTCCTGGCTTCTTGTCACGCGTTTCCTTCCTGCCTCCAAAACCAGCTGCCTTCCTCAACTCCTGGAAAACCGCTCCCTGTGTTTCCTTCAAAATCCTTGTCTGAGCTGGCGGTGTTCCTCTTTCCCAGTGGGAGCTGCTGGAGATGCCCACCGTGCTGCTGTGAGCTCTCGGAATGCACCAGGATCTCTTGGTTGGGGAGGTGATGCAGAGATCGACCACCCAGAAGCCGTGCCAGGGGGGAGCCCTCTGGAACAGACAAGGATTTAAGCTACGGATAAACATCCTTTTAGCTGGACCCGGAGCGTGTTCCTGGTCTCCCAGTTCGTGCTTGTGTCAGCATCCTCTAATTGGCTGCGGGAAGAATTGGCAGGACGAGCTTAAACAGCTTAAATTGGTGGTTTGAACTAACCCCGCTAACCTGGAAGAGATTTAAGGAGCCTTTGCCTGGAAGGATTTGCAGAATCAATGAACAGCCGGGCTGTCCAGAGGGAGCTGAGCCAAAGGGATGGGAGTGGTTCCTCTGGGAACTCCCCAAGTCAATCTCTGCTCCGAGGCAGTGCTGTCAGTCCTGCTTAAATGGACTCCGCTTGGTCCAGGCAGGCTTGGATGGGAGTATCCAGCTATGCTGCAGGAATGCTTGTGCAGTGTCTTCGTTGGTTTTCTTTAAAAGGAATTAGTTTTAATTCTCTGCTTGTCCTGAATTGTGTGTGGGATAAGGGGGAATGGCTTTCCACTGCCAGAGGGCAGGGTTAGATGAGATATTGGGATGAAATCCTTCCCTGTGAGATTATTGAGGCTTGGTACAGGCTGCCTAGAGAAGCTGTGGCTGCCCCATCCCTGGAAGTGTTCAAGGAGCAACATGGTCTAGTGTCCCTGCCCATGGCACTGGATTGGAACATGATGAGCTTTATGGTCCTTTCCAATCCAAACCATTCCATGACTATTTTGCAATAAGGCACAGAGTGATTGTCTTGGTTGTCATTTTCTTATGCTCCAAGTTGTACTCGTAGTGTGGGAATCAAAGGCAGATGATCCATTGCAAACAGGAACCTCTTCCTTGCAGGGAGAGAGAGCAGTTGAAGTGGTTTATCCTGGCATGAGTGAGGCTGATGGAGGATCCCAGCATAGCTGAGCTTGGCAGGGAGAGCCAAGCCCTGCTCAAAGCAGGGTCACCAGGAATGTGTCCAGGTGGGTTAGGACCATCTCCAAGAGACTCTGTGGCCTCCCTGGACAACCAGTACCAGTGCTTGACAACCCTGACAGCAAAAAACGGATTTTTCTATGTTCAGTGAACTTCTTTTGTTATTAATTTGTGCCCATTTCCTCCTGTTCTGTTACCACAGAGGAGAGCCTGGATCTGTCTTCTCCACTTGTCATGTAAACGCATTGGTGAGATCCCTCTGAGCCACCTTCTTTTTCTATGAGGGTGACCAAGCACCAGCACAAGTTTGCCAGGTGGAGTTTCCATCCTGGACATGGACCTGGCCAGCCTGCTCCTGGTGACTCTGCTTGAGCAGAAGGGTTACGTGCCCAGAGGTCTTTGCTAACGTGAATTATCCTGTGAATTCTGTTCTGAAACATGGATTAAGCTTATATTAAAACAGTTGCTTGTTGAAAGTCTTGGAAGGAAGAAAGGAGCAGCAGATGGGAGGCTGGGAGACCACATATGTGTGTGTGAGGATTCAGCAGGCCAAGGAGAAGGAACTGAAGGTGTTTGCAGGGAGGTGCTCAGCCTGATCTGTAAGAAAATAAGTACATTCACATTTCATAGAGTCAGAGAATTGTTTAGGTTGGAAAAGCCCTTCAAGACTGTTGAGTGCAATCGTTCCCCCAGCACTACCACGGCCACCGCTAACCCATGTCCCCAAGTGCCACATCCACACAGGTTTTAAATCCCTCCAGGGCTGGGGACTCCACCACTGCCCACAGCCTGTTCCAATGCCTGACCACCCTTTCAGTGAAGAAATTTTGCCCAGTATTCAACCTAAGCCTCCCTGGCACAACTTGAGGCCACTTCCAAGGAGATGGAGTATCTTACTAATAAAAAAGAAAAGAGTCTCGTGAAGAAGGACAAACAGATGAGATTGTGGCTGTGTCTTCTCAGCAGGCACAAGACCAAACTTCAGGATCGGATCCCCATCTGCACTGATAGATTTTTGCCTGCCAATTCTGACATTACCATCTCAGATGAAAGATGATGTCAAGAGTGCTTGGAAGATTGCTGAAGAACAAATGTTCCCACATGAACTGGGAAACAGAAATGCAGTTTTCCAAGGAAAGGGCTTGATAAAGATGGTTTAGAGCTTTAGACTCCTAAAATGAAAGTGTTCTAGGAGTGAGAGAATAAATCATCATAAATCATCCCCTTCTTTTTTTACAAGTGCCTTTTAAGTGCTGAGGGGCTGCAATAAATGACTGGTTATGTAACAGACCCCCAGGTGTTTTTGGAAGGGACAGGGAAATTCTGCTCCCTGTGCTGAGGTAGGACTGAGTGTACCCAAACCATTCCTCACAGACATCCCAAGTCTCTCATCTCTACACAGACAGCAGGATGGGATCCCACCTTTGCTTCAGCCTCTGAACACTTGGAAAACTTTCCCTAATGTCTAATCAAAATCTCCCTTATTACAAAGGCAGCTGATTTCTTTTGTTTCTCTTTTGCACTACAATTAATAACTGATGCTCATAGAAGGGTGTTTTTGCCAAACTTTTAACTTGACTTCCCCCTTCTTCCTCACAGTCTTTTTTTGGCTGTGGTTTCCCTCTTTCCCCACTGGCCCAGACCAGTCTAGTTCTGGAGCATTTCTTGGTGATTCCTTAATTTCCTGTTGTTTCTGTTGTTCTGTAGTCTGTCACCAGTTGTTTTTTATCTCAAGGCCACAGTGTTTGGAAGTGGCAATCCCGATGAACAAGGCAATCCCTGCCTTGGGAAAAGGAGTGATTTGCCCCCCTCTCCCCCCCATATCAAACTGATTAAAGACAACACCACTTCTTTTTTTAATCTACCATTCAAGCTGTTAATGAAGAGAGTGATTAGGACCAGATGCAGTGGCCAGTGTGAGAGGCTGTCCTAGCATGGCAGTGGATCGTTAGCTCCTGGAAAATATTTTTCCAGCTAGTTGTGCCTCCATCTGAATAGTGTTTATACCTACAATAAGGTTTTTTTCTCACTGTGCTTCTAAATGTTTTTTAAACGTTCTTCCCAATTAAAATAACAAAATACTGACTCCTTGGAGACCTTAGAGCCCCTTCCAGAGCCTGAAGGGGCTTCCAAGAGGGCTGGAGAGGGACTTTGGACAAGGGCCTGCAGTGCCAGGACAAGGGGGAATGGCTTACCAGAGGGGAGGGTTAAATGGGATATTGGGAAAGAATTCTTCCCTGTGGGGGTGGTGAGGCCCTGGGCACGGATTGCCCAGAGAAGTTGTGGGTGCCCTGTCCCTGGAAGCGTTAGAGGCCAGGTTTGGAGCAACATTGTATAGTGGAAGGTGTCCCTGCCCATGGCAGGGGGTGGAACTGGATGGGCTTTAAGTCCCTCCCAATCTAAAACATTCCATAATTCTATGCAAATCTGTTGGGAAGCTTTATCTCAGCTGTTGGCATATCTTCATATCATTTAGTTAAACTGCTCCTCTTGGAAAACTGTTTCCAAACCTCTCTGCACTCACAAAACTTCTTGGTTTGTGTTTCGAAGACATTTTAAAATCTCACCTTCAGCTGCAAGAATAAACACTCACTGACTGCTGGGAGTTAAAAGGGAAAGTAGTGAAAACCTCAGGGGTTTTTTTAATCCCTGCCAGGAGTAAAGGGGAGAAGGAAGTTACAACGTCTGCTGGAAGTTTCCTTGGAAGCTGGGGTTGAAGAAATCCACTCCTGCTCATGGCACAGCTTTGACTTGCCGGATGGAATCAGATTGGCAGCTTTTTATTCAGCCCCTGGTGCTGAATTCGCCAGATGGAGGTTTCTGGATCTTTTGCCAGTAAATATAAAATGTGCTGGTCAGGAGTGTGGCTCCACAGAGATGGTGTGTAAGGCACACTTCCAACCTGGCAAGGATGGAGTCAGAGGGGATTTAGGCTGTCAGATGCCTCTTATAAAGAAAACCAGCATTAAATAATTAGAAAATCTGTTGTCTTCTCAAATAGTGCAGAAATCAATTGTTTTTTCCAAGGCTGAGCACAGCGGAATGAAACTCTTGTCTGCCAGGATAAAAGAGCAGGATGCCAGGTCTGATCCTGTTTTGGTGCTCTTACCTGGGCTGGAAAGGAGCATCCCAGTGCCAGCCTTCCCAGCAGCCCTTCAGAAAACGTTTCTGTTGGCCCACACATCACTTGAGAGGAAGACCAAGCAGGAGATCTGCTGCAAAATCGCATGAAAAGCCTTTTCTTCCACGTTTTTGCCCATTTTGTTGCTCTCTGTGGCACAGCTGAGCACCTGACCCTGAACATCCAGGACTGGCACAGTGAGATATTCCAGGGAAACACGTGTGGTGCTCTGGTCATCTTGCTGTCCTTCCCGGCTGCATCCCAGTGTGAGGACTGGTGTGGTTCCACCTGGACTGGTTCTGGTGGCCAGGAAATTCCACCTGAAGATGAGGAAGAACTTCTTTCCTATGCGGGTGACCACACACAGGAACAGATTATCCAGAGGGGATGTGGAGTCTCCCTCACTGGAAATATTCCAGAACCCTCTGGACACAATCCGGTGCCATGTGCTCTGGGATGACCCTCCTTGAGCAGGGAAGTGGGATCAGATGATCCACTGTGGTCCTTCCAACCTGACCCATTCTGGGATTCTGTGGAATGCAGATATATAGCTATGCATACATTTTTGATTCCATCTCTTCTGCAGAATTGGACCCACGTATAAAATATTCAAGTTGGTGCATAAAGATACTGTGGGTAAAATTGCCTCCCTTGAGCTAAACCAGCACAACTTTACAAATAATTGTTATCCCACTATTTGAAATCTCTTCTGGCTTGCTGAACCCTTGTGAGCAGTGAGACAGTTGACATGGCTCCTCTTTCCAGTTGTATATTTCCCTGAAGGGGAAAAAAAAAATCCACCTTTTTAGCTCTGGAGACAAGGTCTGCAACAAGCCTTAACCATTGAGAAGTAGTTGAAGTTTGCTGCAGGGGAGTTAAATTCCTGTTGCTGTCAGGAGCATCCCAGTGGAAATTCAGCTTGATAAAGCTCACAAACAACTGGAAGTGCTCAAGGACGCAACTGGAAAAACATTTGGGGAAACCAGTGGAAGGTTTCCAGCATGGCTGGTTGCAGGAACAAGGAATGCAGCCTGGCCTTCCCAGCACTACCTCTGCTTGGGAATTTTATCCCACGTGTTGGGACATTTGGGAAGTTTTCCTTTAAAAACAAGCCTGGCTTTCGTAGGCGTGCAAGGAGGAGGGAATAGCAGTTTTTTTATTTTAAAAAAAAGTGCCTTATAATCTATATGTTTGATGTTCGCTTGCATGAGATTATTTTTCTCCTTTCTGAAGGGAGTATTAAAGAAATGCTCTGTGATTTGTTCTGCATTCCCATCTCCAGAGGCTACAGGGTTTGAACTCGCCCTCAGTGGGAGGGACTCAAGTTACAGGAGTCTTCTGTAAGATAAAAGCAAACCAGTGGAAAGCAGGACAAGTGAAAACGGGGTTCAGTGAGTGATTAAATGGCATATGTGGGCGCCAGGGCTGTGACCTGTCCCCCGAGAGGAGGGAAATGTGGCCCTGAACCGGAGGATGCCCAGCAGGACAGTCGGCAACAGGTCACTGGGCGTTTGATTCACTCCCCCCCACTGTGAACCTTTCATTTTGGGTCAAGTAAAAATGCTTCCTAAATAAAGGAAGTCCTGTCAGAAGTGGCTGAGGGAGCTCAGGAGTTTCAGCCTGGAGAAAAGGAGGGGCAGGGGGGACCTTTTTGCTCTCTCTAACTCCCTTGACAGGAGGATGGAGCCAGGTGGGGGTCAGGAACAAGTGACAGGAGGAGAGGACACAGCCTCAAGCTGCACCAGGGGAAGTTCAGATTAGACATCAGGAGAAATTTTTTCATGGAAGGGGTTGTTAAGCACTGGAAGGGGCTGCCCAGGGAGGTGGTGGAGCCCCATCCCTGGAGGTATTCAAGGAATGACTGGATGTGGCACTCAGTGCTCTGGTCTGGCTGACAAGGTGAGGATCAGTCACAGGTTGGGTTCTTGGAGGTCTTTTCCAACCTAAATGGTTCTGTGATTCTCTGAAAACGTGATGGAGCTGCTGGTTTATATCCTTTAATTTTAGCAAGCTGGAAGAAGGAAATACTCCTGATGTTTCCTCTGTGCTCGTACCTGTTCCATCCTGACCGTAGCACATTGGGATGATGGGCTGTCCTGCTCCCTGCCTGGAATACTGATAGGGATTGAGCCAGGATGGTTGTCCAGGGCTTGTTTTATTCCTGTTGTTCCCTTTTCCATCCAGGCTCCTCCAACGGTCGTGCAACTTGCCCAGACTTGCGCTGCACAGAAGTGGGAGGGAGCTTTGTGGCCGACAGAAGGAAGGGAGTCCTTTGGGAACAACAGACTCCACGAGGTTAAACTGTAACCCCGTGCCAGTAGCCTTTTGGTTCCTGAATTCCCGAGGGGGAAGGGAGGAAGTGGGAGCAGGACAGGGGAATTCCTAACAGACAGAGCAAAATATTGACCTCGGGGAATGAATTGCAAGTGGAAAAAAAAGGCTGCGCTTGCTCCAGATCAGTGGGATAATGCTGCAAACAGCTGGAAAGGGATGTGGAGGAGAAAAAGCACTGTTTATCCAGAAAGTAGGTAGCATTCCCGATGCATTGGTGTCAGTGGAAGAAGAGCAGGGATGTGAATTGAGGGTGCTGTGCTGCAGCTGTCAGCCTGTGTGCTTTGGGTGTCTGGGAGTAGGAGCTTAAAGCCTGAGTTTATTCCTAGGCTTCACATTCCCTGTGCTTAAAGCCTGAGTTTATTCCTAGCCTTCAGATTCCCTGTGCTTAAAACCTGGGTTTATTCCTGGGACTGAGATTCCCTGTGATATCACCAGGCTGTTACTTCACCTCTGTGTTTACATCATCCCAATACTCCTCTGATTGCTTAACTGCTTGTCAAGGACTCTTGAGAGTCTCCAAGGAAACTCTGGAAGTGCGAAGTAGGATTGCTTGGCCACCCTCCTCCTGATGTCCCTGCCTGTTAAACAGAGCTTTGATAGCAGTGGTGGAATATAAACATCTGGGGTTGGAAAAAGTGCTGCAGAACCTCTTGTGCAGCCCATGGAGATCTCACACTTTTTGGGAAATGTGGGCCAGCACCATTATCCTGCACTAAAAAAGTGTTTCCTTTCTTTTCTTCCCTTCTCTTTGCAGATTTTATATTCAGAGCACCCATTAAATTAAGCAAACCAGGGGAGCTCCGAGAAGAATATGAAAGCCAGCTAAGGAAGGTCAGTATTCTGGGTAATTGTGTGTTTTGTTCCAGGAGAATTTGGATTTCTTGTGGGAATGCCATCCTGTAGAGAAACCTGAAGGGCTCTTTATTCCTGCCCTGTAACAAAAGTCATTTATTCCCCTTATGCTGTTCAGCCACTTCGGGAAATGGCTGTTTTAGCATTTAGAAACCAAATTTTGCTGTCTTAGTCTGTCTTCCAGAACATGGAAATGTACCTTCCTTGGAGCAACTGGTTGTGGATGTAATTCCATAAAGGCTTTTGCAGCATAAGGTATCTCCTGCAATAACATCCTTCTCAGAAACAAACTATTCCAAACCAGAGCTTTCTGTTTATTTTTAGGCAAGGAAAGAATGTCATTTAAAGGTCAAAAAAATGATAAGGGAGGAAAAGCTTTTCAGCTGGTTTGCAGTTAAAGTCCATGAAAATATTTTCTCCATTTAAAAAGGGATTTTTGATCTCTGTGATGGTGTTTTCCCTTGAGATGGGTCCGACCCCTCACTGATTATTCTGCCTGCTGGGAAAAAGGAGCCCAGGGAGTTTGTCATTGTTGAGTTTTCTTTGGGTTTTCACTTGAAAATATCAACAGGGGTAGAAAGGGCTGGGAAGCTGAGTTAGAAAAACAGCCTTGTCTGAGTGGGAAAATACTGTTTAGGTGATACTTAAGGTAAATAACTAGTCTGAGAAATGCATCTGTGTGAGGAGACAGTTAAAAAGTGTGGAAGGGCCTTCCCTCCTGCTTCCCTTGCATGGAATTAGCCGTGGCACTGATGGGAAATGTCGCTGCAGGTTATTAGGGTAACTTTGGCTGACTGTTTCATTAACTGATCTCAAGAGCTGCAGACTCTTCTCCCATCCAGGTGCCTTGGAAGGAAGGGAAGGAAACTTTGTGTGTGAAGTCGTGGGGCTTGTGGCATTCTCAGCAATGATGAGACACTTTGTTGAGGAGCGGCTGGATTTGGGCAACAATGTCAGACCTTAAGTGCACAGGAATCTTTCTGCTATAAAAATATAATTAAGTAATTTAAATGTGCATCACTGTATTTTTCACTGTAGTCTTTAAGATGAGTTGATTCAGGGCATCTTTGGCTTAAAGATGAAGACATAAATTTTTTTGTATAGGTATTAACAGATGATCTAAAGGTTCCTTCCAATGCCTTCAAGGAAGCTGTAGATGATCTTTTCTTCAGGAACTAGTGACAAGACAAGGGGGAATGGCTTCCCACTACCAGAGAGCAGGATTAGATGGGATATTGGGGAAGAAATTCCTCCCTGTGATGGTGGTGAGCCCCTGACACAGATTGCCCAGAGCAGCTGTGGCTGCCCCAGCCCTGGAAGTGTTCAAGGCCAAGTTGGATGGGGTTCAGAGCAATGTGGTCTAGTGGAAGGTGTCCCTGCCCATGGCAAGGGGTGGAACTTGATGGGCTTTAATGTCCTTTCCAACCCAAACCATTTTGGGATTCTGTGAGGCATATCAGGATCTTCTGGTAGGATTAAACCATGATCTTCTCTCCCATGATCTATAACCCTTTAATAGGAACATTGCAGAAAGATACTGTGTACAGTCCAGTGCCAACACCTCTACCTTCCCCACCCACCACAAGGAAATGTTTTAACTTGTTTCTGGCATTTTGGGCCTGGTTCTGGCTCATTCCTGTTCAGCCTCCTGCCTTGCCCTTTCTGTCCCTTGCCAGATGAGAGATGGGTTTCCTTCCCCTGCCAGCTTAAACCTGCTTTTTATGAAACTCAGCTGAAAGAGCTGGGGGGGGAGAGATTCTCTGAATCGTCATCGAAGAGGAAATTGCAGTGAAATTTTGCTGATGAAATCACACCTGGTGCTGCAGTCACTGTTTCCTCACTCATAGAATCACAGAATCATTTAGGTTGGAAAAGCCCTCTGAGATCATAGAGTCCAACCATTCCCCAGCACTGCCAAGGCCACCACTAAATCGTGTTCCCAAGTGCCACATCCACGCAGCTGTTAAATCCCTCCAGGGATGGGGTTCCTGTTCCAGTGCCTGACCAGCCTTTCAGGGAAGGAATTTTCCAATCTAAGCCTCCAGTGGGGCAACTTGAGGCCATTTCCTCTCATCCCGTCACTTGTTCTGTGGGAGAACAGACCAACCTTTCCAATCAGAGAGTTACAGAGGCAAAATTGGGACTGTTGTCACTTACCAAGGATTTCTTGGTGTCTCTGAACTTCTGAATTAGGCAGGAGGAGAATTCAGGTCTGGGAATCTAAGCTTTTCCTGATTGGGATTCCCTCTGTGTCTGGAAGCACAAGCTCTCATCTCAGCTCCCCCTGCCTGTGGAATGGGGATAAGCCAGGCTGGCTTTCCTGAGAAAGGGAGAGGAGCATTTCAAAACTTTTTTACTCATCCCAATTGCAAGCTGTTTTCTAAATTTGACAGTTTGTGAAGATACCAAGTGTGCATTTGCCAAACTTTTGGAAATAAATATTAATATCAGGAATGATGGTGTTTCTTGGACAGAAAATTACTGCTCGTTCAGCGTTTTTTCCCTGCAGTTCCAGTACTCAAAACAGCTACAAACAAGTTAAAATGCATTTTCTGGTAATTGTGCTGCTAATTTTGCTGATGGTCTTGCACTCAGTATTCCAGAGATGCTACTTGGATAACCACCTCCCAGGGTGGATGTTTCACACTGCATTGTTTCAGTTTCTGGTCCTCACGTCCCAGCACATTTGTATGTGCTAGCATTTGTAAAGAAATTCTCTGGGAGATAATTTACACAAGGCTACTTAATTTTTTTTTTTTTAATTAGTGCAGATTTTATCATTAGAGTTTGTGTGCAGCCCAAATTCTGGACCTAAATTCTGGTTTGTATCCCTTAATTGGGATCCTGTTGTTATCTTTTTTACTGGTCACCGTCAGCAAAGCTTGTGCTGGCACCTCACATGCTGGGTTTGCCCAAAATCCTTAAATATTCCTGTATGGTGTTACATATCCACAGAGGTTAGATGGAGGAAGGAGGGAGGCTGTTCTGTTTACTGATATATGTAGACTATTCATGGCCTGTGTCTAAGTGCCTTTGTTGTCCTGAAAAGAAGATAAAATCCCTGATATTTGTGTCGAAAACACAAGTGTGTTGTAGAAACAAACCAATCTTCATGTTATCATGAGAGAGAAGCAGGGGCTCTACCCTGAAGGCACAAAATTTAATGCTGTGACCCGACTATCGGTATTGCCAATTTGTGTGGAGGACTTCATATATTATAAATACTCTTTTTTCGTTCTTTCCAGCTGAGAGAAGAAAAACTACAAGAAGAAAAGGCGTCTGAGGAGCTGATTCACAAGTTCATTGTAGATGACATGGATGTAGGGAAAAGAAAAACAGAGGAACAACAGAAAAAGGATGAATCTGTTGTGCTGAAAGTGAACCAAGAGTGTGTAAGTAAGCTCGTGCTTCTGCTTCCTATCCACATATCCAGAGCTTTCATCCTTTGGCTTTCCAGGATGATTTGATTGACCCTTTATAGCCCCTGAAGGCTGTGAGCTAACAGATGATAAAGATCCATGTTGATTATGGCAGATGTTCTTCCAGAGGTTTCTGTCCCCCCTTTTACCCACCAACACATGACTCTTCCAAACACAGCAGATAAATCTCTGCTTTGGGAGGATCCATGTGCACTTCCATTAACACTTCCCTGTGAATCTTCTGCACGATTCTGAAGTTCAGCACATTCTTCAGGCTCAGTCTTGGCTGTTTCCCATTTCAGTTGGGAGGCTCTGTAGGAAATGCTCTTACAATTTCAGTTTGATGGGCTGATCTGTGGGGGCTGAGTAATGAACACCCTGTAGGAATTTAACTGTAGGATTTTCTCACTTTTTCTTGATCAGTAAATAAGTTTATCCAGTGACTATATATAGGAGCTGTGTGCTTATTTTTGCATTATTTATGCTTGATGTCCTCTCGGTACAATCAGAAACAAGGGCTTTGGGGTCTTTAACACCTTTGCAAGAAAGAGTTTTATTTTCCAAGTTATTCTCTTTGTTGTACATGTCAGTTAACTCTTCCTTGATTGACTTCAGTTTCCTGAACGTCTCTCGGATTCAGAGAATGAAGAACCATTCCAGGGCAAGCAAACTCATCGGTCGGCTTTTGTTTCCAAGACCTCCTTTGCTTTCCTTTCAGGGTAAGATGCTGAGACTTTATTCAGTGTCCCTTAAAGATGTTCCTTCAACTTGTTCTAAACACACCTGAGATGCTTTAATTCAAATGGTGGTTTCAATCCAAAATAAGTGATTTTTTTTTTTTCTGGAATTTTAGAGCAGGCTCATTGTTAGGACATGGTGTCCATCTGCTTACTTCCTGCCTGTTATAAAATCCAGGGGATCAAGGAAGTTAGTGTTCACCCCATGAAGCACAAAAATCATTGCCTGTAGATTTAAATCATTAGTCAGAAATCAGAGTCCTGTGGGATGAACTCAGGAGTGCTGGATCCTTCTCCAACACAGACATGAAGAGAGACCATCAGTCCCAGACAGCTTTTTCCCTAAAAAGCTGTTGCTTAACCTAGTGGAAGCAGCTGAATAACCAAGTGTGTTTCCACATAAGAAGCAAAGAGGTTTCCACAGCTTCATCATTAGCTCTGACCTCAGTTAATTATGAGCCATGGGGGGAGCCCATGAACACAATCTAAGATTCTTGGATCCCTTTCCCAGAGGGCATGGGAGATATCTCTTACAGTCAGGTGCTGCCAAGGCTGATGTCTCTCCCAGCAGCTGCCAGGGCTGTTGAGCTGGTTGTCCCTAAGGCCATGAACAATCCCGTTCCACCCATCTGCTTTCCAGGAATTTAACCGCCAAGCTGGAGAGGAGTCGGAGCTGCAACGACACCATTCAGGAGAGATCCAAGAGCAGGCAGAGATCAGCCCCAGCCAACAAAGCAAAGGTACAGGCAGCGCCTGGGAGCAGGTTGTTGTATGTAAATGTTCTTATCTGAGGTTACACAGCACCAGTAATCTGGAGATACGAAACACGGGGTTTGTGGTGCTGTGTTATTGCCCTGGGGCCAGTCACTTCCCAGCAAAAACCTGATGGGTTGGGAATTGCTGAGCAGAAAAGCAGACAGGTGACAGAGTTATTGGAGGCTAATTGGAAGGATTGTAATCAGCCTTTTGTTTTGTGATTCATTTTCTTTTCAAGGCGGAATCCGCAGCCAATTAAAGAAAAATCTTATGGAAGTTTAGGAAAATAATCCTTTCTTCCTTTCCCTTTCTCTTCAAAGCTGTTTAAACAGAACAAAACTTGTTTATTTGTTTTCCTGATGTCAGGATATGTTCTTTGACACTTCCATGCCATGGGAAGAGATTCATAGGATCGTAGAATGGTTTGGGTTGGATGAGACCTTAAAGCTCATCCAGTCCCAGCCCCCTGGCATGGGCAGGGTCACCTTCTATGTGCTCCAAGCCCCATCCAACCTGGTTGGAGTGAGATGATCTTCAAGGTCCCTTCCAAACCAAACCGTGCCGTGATTTTGCCATTGGAGGGGTTGCCACTTGCAGCCAGAACAGCTCTTGCACTGACATAACTTGAGACCCAAATCGGGCTGGATCCGGTGTGTCCTGCTCTTGCCCCGAATTGACCATGGAAGGGGCTGTGTCCAGAGATCACAGTGACCTCGGGCTCTCCTATTTCCCTCTCACATTCTTTGTCCTTCTCCTCCATGACCAATATCCTGGGTGTTCTGCCTTGCCTTTCAGGTGCTGCCCGTGACTGGCACATCGACACCGCTGATCGGGGTCCTGTCGTCCACGCAGAACAACCGCTGCCTCTCGGCCCCGGACCTGACGGCAGAGAAGCGCCTGGTCCTCACCGCCGTGTCGTCCCTCTCAGCCCTGCACAAGCCAGAACGCTCCATCAGCCCTGAGAGCAATGACAGCATCTCTGAGGAGCTCAACCACTTCAAGCCCATCGTCTGCTCCCCGTGTACTCCTCCGAAGAGGCTTCCCGACGGCAGAGTCCTCAGCCCTCTCATCATCAAATCCACCCCAAGGAACCTGAACCGGAGCCTGCAGAAGCCGACCACCTACGAGGCCAGTCCTAGGATACTGAAAAAATGGGAGCAGATATTTCAGGAGCGTCAGATCAAAAAGACTCTCTCTAAAGCGACCCTCACATCCCTGACCTCAGAGCCCGTGGAAGACGTTACGGTTCCTGACATCACCAACTCCAGCACTTGCACTAAAGAGCAGCCACAAGTGCAGGATGACCACCTTCCACCTGACACAGTGGGAGAGCCTCACCTCAAGGTGGATTCCTTCCCTTCCATCAGTGAAATGAAGCTGGGAAGAGGGAGCGACAAGAACAAGGGTTCACAGGCCTTAACAACAGATGACAGCGCTTCCGAAGCAGATGCGAGATCAAATGTAACCTCCTTGAACGCACGAGTGTCTGAAGGCCCTGACCTAAAACTCGTGGACAAATCCTGTCTTAGTCTTGGCCCGAAAATGCTGAGCGTGGGTGTTGGCACGACGCTGCCCGACAGCAGCACGCTCGGAGTCCCCGCCAAGGCGCCGGCGAAAAAGCAGCTGAAGTACCTGAACAACAGCAAGTTGATGAACGTGCAGAACAGCACCTGCAATTCTGTCGGAAACATCATCACGGAGCAGCCGCCGCTCCTGAGGCGGGGCCGGAAGAGATGCTGCAAAACAAAGCACTTGGAGCACAACGGCTCCGTCAAGAGACTGAGGCACACGGCAGGGGAGGTGCCTCCGGAGGTGCGGGAGAGGGAGCAGAAGCTCCAGCAGGAGGAGGAGGACAGGAGGTTGGCCCTGCACCTCCAGCGGATTTTCGACAGCGAGAACAGGACAGTGGACAGGCGGAAAGTCCGAGTGGATCGGTACCTGCTGCGCTCCAAGAGCACTCTGGGGGCCAAGTAGCACTGGTGGGCCATGCTGCCTTTCTAGAGGACGATGAGGTTTATCAGATTGTCTTATAGGAAAACTATTTTTTGCCCTACTTCCACCCACACCATTGTTTTCTCATTCCAGTGGTAAGGCGTTAGTAGGTCCAGTTCGGAGAGAAGCCAGAGTCCTTTCAGATTTGAAAAAAAAAAACAGGAGAGAACGAGGAAAGAAAATCCTTTCTGGTCTGTTGGTCTGAAGGAGTTGTTATCCCTGTGAATACACTGCAAGGCCTCCACACTCATGTGGGTTCCCCAGCCTGGAGGGTTGTGAACATGGGGTACGAGGTAAGGACGTCATCCATCCCTTGCCAAGGGAAATCTGAGCTCTGCTCATGGAAATTAGGTTTGTTCTGTCTTACAGTCTTCTCCTCTCTGCCTGCCCGATTTTCTCCCTCAGACTGTGGAGTCAGGGCCTTATCCATGTCAAATGACTTGAGGGCTGCTGGGGAGGGAGCCTGTTCCATATTTCTCCAAGGAAATCCCAAACAGTACTTAAAAATGAATGTATCTCACTGTCTGCACCAGCAGTACAGACCATACGTCACTTTCTTGATGTAAAAAAACCAAAAGAAGTGAAAAAAAAGAGACCTAAAATAAGGGTTTTACCGAAAAGCCTTATAGGGACTTGTAATTCTGTGTTAGTGACAGGGCAGAGAGCTTGGGTGGAGCACTGGGCGCTGGGATCCAGGGAGCTTTTCTCCTAGTCCCTGCCCCTTCCGAGCCAAGAGGATTTCCTATTCTTCCCTCTAACACTGAAGGAAGGGAAATACCAGCTGGGTGATTTTGTTCAGCAGACATTCTCCCTGCTGACACATACCCTCAGGATCTTGCTTGGTTAAGAGCTCTCTCTCTAAGACCTGTTCTTACATGTCCCAGAGGAGGCATCCTGAGGGATCTGACGCATCCCTGCGCTCTCCAGGCACCCAGCGGTTGGCTGTGGAGCTGGGATGGGAGACCAGCCTTCCAGAGGGCTTCCCCTGCTCTGAGCTCCCTGGCTCCAGGTCCAAACCACTGAAAAAGCTCAGGTGAGCAATGCACTAAAAATTCCCACTTCCAGGCACAAAGCTGGGCCTGCAGCAGAGCTGGCCCGGAGCCTGGGCTTGGTGGAGCATGTGTTCTCTGCCCAGATGTGGCCTCCCGCCCTTTGAATGTTTGTAACACTCATCCATCCGTTAACTCTGTGGATTATTTCCAGTAATGGAGCTCAAACAACACTGTTCCACCTCGATCCTTGAGAGGTGCCTTGCAG
The DNA here is from genome assembly GCF_003031625.1 of Empidonax traillii. Taxonomy (NCBI): domain Eukaryota; kingdom Metazoa; phylum Chordata; class Aves; order Passeriformes; family Tyrannidae; genus Empidonax; species Empidonax traillii. The sequence goes on from NW_020956558.1 coordinate 111,935, forward strand.
GGTATTCACTGGGATCCTTGGAGCCCACAGGGATCTTTGTCCAGGGCGGAGCTGTGGCGTTCCCCACCTGCCCACCCATGTGCCAGAGATTTTGGGGGATGAGCACAGTGCTGGGGCAAGCTTCTCCATGGATAGTGTGAAGGGAGGACACCCAGTGGACTTAAAAAACTAGATCTGATCTAAAAGAACATTTGTTACCCAATTTCCTCTGTCTAAGAACGGTTGAATTTTCTCCCTCCATCTTAAAACGGTTAAAAAGAAAACAGGAACTGGTTTTCTTTTTCACTGCAAGGACCCTGGCAAGTTTTTTTGTTTCCCTAATTGAACTGGATTTTTACAAAAAAAAAAAAAAAAAAAGGAAAAAAAAAGAGAAATCTTATATTTTAATGGATAAAATTTATATATTTTAAATACTATATTTCGAAAGATTGACACTTTTGTTTGGAGAAATCTTATAGCAATGATTCCATAATATATATCTGTATCTCTGGATCTCCTTGCCACACAAACTACTGGATGGTTAAAGTTGTCCCCAGGACTGGTGAGACCTGGCCTGCTCTGCCTTTCCAGCATTCCAGGCCCTCTCAGAGCCTTAGGAGAGGTTGCTTGAATCAGGCACTTTTGACCCAAACTGAATGCTGCTCCTCTTTCCAGCTGGGAATTAGAAGGGAATTGAGGAATTAGAGCTTTGGCCAGACCTGGAAGAGCAGCACAGAGAGAAGGAGCAATGGCCTCGATGTGTCCTTGGAGCTCAGGAGGGAAAGCCACAGCTTTAACTGAGAATCCACGTGGTTTCTTCCAAAATTTTGAGCTAAAGTATGCACTTCCCAAGTGCATTTAGGTTTAGAATTATTTTTCCACAGTTAATCCCTGCAGTCCCACTCAGACTTCCCTGAAGTTTCCTTCTTTCTCATGGCACTTCTTGTGTGGGTTCAGCCAGGCCTGGGCTGCCACACCACAAAAAATGCTGAATGTATCTTTTCTTTCCCCTCTTCAAACAGATTTCACAGCCCAATGCACCAGGCCAGTGTCTTAAATATCTCCTTTGGAAAAGATTTTATAAATATTTTGGGGGTTTGTGCGTTAATTTCCTCTTTCCAAATCCGAGCTGGGTGGGAGGCATGCCTCAGCTGGAGTTTGTCCCCAGCCAAAAAAACCTCCATGGGACCCCAGCTCCCTCCAAAACAGAGATCCCAACTCCCCAAGCATCACGCACAGGCTGTGGCATCCACATTTAAGGAGACCTTTGGATGTGGAATCACAAGCATGGAAGGGTTGCGGCAATGCGAAACAGGATGAATGTTTTATTAATTTAACACTCTCGAAGTCTGTGTAAGCTTGCACAAAAAAACACAAAAATTGTAAATAATTACACTCAAAAGAGTAGGAGTTCCCATCCTCTCCCATAAAAAGGTCAGGAATGGCACTACCTTTGCCAGAAGTTCAGCCAGCTGAGGAGGAAAATACCTCTTGCAAGATGTGCAGAGGCCTGAGATTAAACCACGTATTTATTCACACTTTAGGAAAGTCCTTCCTAACCCTCAGCCTTCCCTCTGGGATGAAGGCATTCTTTGTGGGAGCCTTCATCCTCCCAGAATGTGAAGCTGGGGTTGGTTCCATGACTTGTGTCTGCCAAAGATGCCGCTGACTCCAGAAAGTCGCTTTCTAACCCTCTGGAGCTCTTTGCCTGGGAAAAGCCACACGGAAGGGTCCGTGTTTGGAGCCAGCGAGATCAGATAAATGAAGGAAAAGTGCCAAAAGGGATCATACCAGGTGATTGTACGATGTTGTTCTATATTGTCAGTATTTCTCTTCCAATGCTCTTGTACCTGCAGTGCACAGCAGTCAGGAAGTGTAGCTTGAACAAGTATTTTCTCAATGAAAGCAAAGGGGGAGGTTGAAGCCTTAAAGACTCTCACTGATTTTAAAAACCAAGCCTTTAGCAATGCTCCGAGGGGAGAGACCCTCCAACAGAGCTTGTCCCGTGCATTAGGGGAAGCATTTCAGGAAAACCTGGACCGTTTCACACCTGAGGGCAAAACTAACCACTGTCCATGATGGACATCCATGGATGGGAGCTGGGTAGATGCACAGCACGGAAACTGGGATGATCCACGCACCTGACACAAACTTTGCCCCTCCCCATGTGTGGAAAACACCGCAACTCATCTGCTCTAAAATTAGCTCTTCACTATGCAAATGGAAAAACCCTCAGCTGGGCACGGATTGGGATTTGCTGTCAAACTGTTCAAAACAAACCTAGGTGTCGCTACACTTTTTTTTTTTTTCTTTTTTTTCTTTTTCCAATAATGCTTTATATTGCGCTTTTCCATTTGTGGAAAAATTCCAATTGTGCTTTCGCGTTCTCAGCTCACCAGCGGAGCACTGGGCTGGTGACAAGACTTTCCACGGTCATTTTGGGTCTCAGCTGAACCACCTGAATGTTTCCAAAAGGCACCGAAGGACCGTTGACTTGCATGTGTGAAATGTGTGAGTGGAATGACACGCAGGCAATCCCTCATGTTGTGGCTTCTGTTTGTTTGAAACAGAGTAAATCCTGCTTGTGAAACAACTGTCACAAACCAGAAACACGCCGACAAAATAGCAAATGTGTACAAATAATGTTGTACGTTTTAACAGCAACCAGGACTTGGGAGAGACTGCGGGGCAGAGGCCGGGGTTCAAACAGAATAAAACCAGGTTCTGACAGTGAAATCCCTGTTTTCTGCCAAAGTTGCTGTGCTTGGAGACAAGCGGGATCTACTGCTGCTTGTGCCAATTGGGCGAGGTTATTGAGTGATCAGAGAGAATCATTTAGGTTGGAAAAGCCCTTCAAGATCATCCAGTTCAGCTGTTCCCCTGGCACTGCCAATCCCACCAGTAAACCATGTCCCCAAGTGTCACATCCACATAGCTTTTAAATTCCCCCAGGGATGGGCACTCACTGCTGCCCTGGGCAGCCTGTGCCAGGGCTGGACAATCCTTTTGGGGAAGGAATTTTTCCTAATATGTTTTGCAGGGGGAAAAATTGGTGAAAGTGGGTGTAACGACCTATTTTTCATGTAGGGAAGCAGCTAGTGGGCAGTGAGCATCCTCCATTGCTTCCCATCGCTTGTCCCAGCCACTCTGATTCCAGTTTTTGGGCAGGGGTGGATGAGATGGAAAATCCAGGACAAGATTGGATTTTCTGATCCAATTTTCCTACTAGATTTGCTTACCTCAGGAGGGGGAAAATGGCTTGGCCGTCTCCTCGCTGATGGTTACAGGGGAAATCTCGAACACCATGTGGAATTCCTGCTGCCTCCAGACCTGCCCTGGGGCTGGATTCCCTCTTTTGGAGGCCAGAGTTGTGAGCAGAGTGATGGTATGGCTCCTTGGATGGCTCAGCTCTCTTCCATCCCCACAGGGCAGGGATCCAGTTCTACCCTCGAACCCACATGTAACACAGGAGCCCAAAAAGTAAAGGCACCAGCAATCCTGAGTAATTTCAAAGGGAAGGCAGATGTGCTGGCTTATTTACTAGTAGCTGCAAAAAGTACCTTAATTTCTTGCCTCTCTTCCCTCCTCTCTTCCCCAGTCAGTGCAGGGAAGTATCAGGTCCTGCTTGCACTGGCGGTTCCAGATGGAACCACCGTTGGAGCTGAGATGGAAATAAAACATGGAAGAGATCAAAGTCCTACTTCATGGTGAGGCTAATTCACGTTTAGTCCAAGGCTGTTCTCCCAGCAGCTGGGTTTGAGGTGGGGTTAATCCAGCTGTGAATCCAAGGGACCCCCAGCAGTATCTGTGTGGCATTTGCCCCTCTGTAGCCACGGCATCGGGGTCCAGCCTCGTGGCTTGGCCACACAACAGACCTGTTGAAGATCATGGAATCATGGAATAGTTAGGGTAGGAAAATATCTCCAAGGCCATCCAGTTCCCCCATCACTGCCAAGGCCTCCACTAACCCGTGTCCCCAAGTGCTGCATCCGCACAGCGGTGAAATCCCCCCAGGGACAGGGACTGCGGGCAGCCCTTTTGCGGTTGGACAGGGCTTGGAGCAACCTGGTGTAGTGGAAGGTGTCCCCGCCCATGGAACTGGACGGGATTTAAGGTTCCTCCCAACGAAACTATCCCGTGATTCCATGATTTGGACACCCCGTACCCTACAGGAATAACCTGAGGAAGGGACTACATTTCCCAGCGTGCCTCGCGGCGTGCGCGAGGGGAACGGGGTGTAACTTCCTCCCGCGCGGCCAATCAGGAGCGCCCAGGTGTCGCGCGCGGGGCGGGGGCGGAGACAGTGAGAAGATGGCGGCCAAAGGCGGCCGGAACGGGCTCCTGGACAAGGTACCGCGGGCGGGGCTCCTGGGCCCGCCCCGACCGCCACCCTGCCCCGGCTGGGCCCCTGGGCATCCCCCCGCCAGCCCTGGGCATCCTCCCCCTTATTCCTGGGCACCCATCCTTCACCCCTGGGCATCCCCCCTTTATCCCTGGGCATCCCTCCCTTCATCCCTGAGCATCCATCCTTCACCCCTGGGCATCCCCATCTCATCCCTGGGCATCCCCTCCTTATCCCTGGGCATCCCTCCCTTCATCCCTGAGCATCCATCCTTCACTCCTGGGCATCCCCCCTTCACCCCTAGGTATCCCCCTCTTATCCCTGGGCATCCCTCTCTTCATCCCTGAGCATCCATCCTTCACCCCTGGGCATCCCCCCCTTATCCCTGGGCACCCATCCTTCACCCCTGGGCATCCCCATCTCATCCCTGGGCATCCCTCCCTTCATCCCTGAGCACCTATCCTTCACCCCTAGGCATCACCCCCTTATCCCTGGGCATCCCCCCCCTTATCCCTGGGCATCCCCTCCCTTATCCCTGAGCATCCCTCCCTTCATCCCTGAGCATCCATCCTTTAGTCCTGTGCATCCCCCCTTCTCATTCCTGAACATCCTCATCCCTAAGCATCCCCCTCCTCATCCTGAGCATCCCTCCCTCATCCCAAGTATCCCCCCTCATCCCTGAACATCCATACTTTATTTCTGAGCATCAACCCCCTCATTCCCGAGCATCCCGGCCTTCCTTCCTATCTCCCCACCCTGTCCCTGGACATCCACCCCCTCATCCTGAGCATCCTCATCCTGGCTATCCCCTCCTTCATCCTGGGCATCCCTCCCTCACCTCTGAGCATCCTCATCCCTGAGCATCCCCAGGCCCAGGAGTTGGACTCAGTGATCCTTGTGGGTCCCTTCCAGCTCAGGGTATTCCATGATTCTCTGGAATGTTGGGGGGAGCAGATCTGGCAATCCCAGTCTCACCCCAGTAGTGTAAAGTACCTTGAGTTTGGATTAGCTTTGGTCTCAACTCGGTGTCCAGATGTTGTGTCCCAGCTTCTGGGGATACTTGGCAGCCTGGGAGCTAGAGGCTCTTTTTGTGCTTCCCAAGGAGATGGAATTGGTTGTGTCTGTATCTATGGTTGTATCTCCAGAGGGATGGACTTGGCAACTTGTACTGAACTTCAAAACACAGGGACTTGCAGTTGGGATTTAAAGAGTATAGTTTTCCTGCACGTTTGAGGTGATGTTTTACTTGCATTCCTAAGAATTCCATGGTTTTCCTTTGGAACAGTAGATTTAAGCTGTTAAGTGAGTGCTTTTAGGGCCACCTCAGTGTGTGCAGACACAGAATTTGGGACGGTGTGGCCACAGTTCCTCATCAGGAAACCCCTGGGGATTTCTCCCATTTAAAGCACACTGAATTGATCTAATTAATACCCATTTAAGCACAACACCAAGAGTTGGCTCCAGGACTAAAACCACTTCCTGAACACCAACTGCCTTCTGTGTCCCAGAAGTGCATCATCCACTGAGGCTCTTCCAGCCTCGTGTCCCAGTTTGAAAAATTCCTGATTTTAGAAAGGAGAGGTTTCTTTCTTTTCATCCTTGTCGTAGAAAACACAGATTAGACACAGAAATGTTGTTCCCCTTGAAGAGTTTTTACACTGGTGCTCCTCTTGCAGCAGCAACAAACCTGTTTTTACTTCGTGACTTGATTACTGATGTTTGTAATTCCCAAAGTGTGCTGGGAACTCCAGTGGAATATTTAAAGAGCCAAGCCAGGTACCCAGCCTAAAACTGAATGGAACGTAAAGCAGCACAAGAAATAATCCTTGGGGGGAAAAAAAGTTAAGTTTGTGTCAAAACACACCCAGACTTAAAAAAACTGTGTTTTGAACTGTTTGGTTTCTCCTTTTCTCCATCAGGCTGAAACCAAAGTCTGAGTTTTTCTTTGGAAGCCTTTGGAGCTCCTTTCCAAAGTCCTCAAACTGGATAACTGGGAGCAGTGAGGTCAAGCCTGGATGGGTTTCTTGGAAGCATTTTGATTTCTCTGTGGGATAAGGAAGCAGGGGGTTGGGTGTTGGTGGTGTTACTCAAAGACTTGGACTAGGGGTTAATAATCCAATTCAGGAACTGTAGGAGCAGGAAATAACATGAGGGAAAATGAGTATTGCTCTACTGGCAGCTAAAATTCCATCTCCAATCACTCAACTGAAATAAGGAATGACTTAAAATACACAGGGCTCAAAAAATAATATAGTTCAGGGGAAGGCGAACCCCTTGGAAAAGCTGAGCTGTTGTATCTGGGCACTGTTGTTGGGCAACCTGAATACGGAAGAGCAACGGAAGCTTTTGGTTTCATCCTGGAGGACGGTTTGACTGAAACTTCATTTCTTGTTTGTGCTTTTTAATTCTCCCCTTGTACACAGATAGTTGGGGGTTCTTGGAATTTTCCTCCTGCCATCCAAGAGTCCACGTGTAACAGAGGGAATACATTCAATGGCAGGAATTCAGTCACAATCTGGGGATGGCAGCAAATGTAGGAGCAAATTTAGAGTAAAGCTGATGTAGAAAGCCCCTTCAAACCTGTGACAAGATGAATGAGCTGGAACCTGCACAGGCAACAGGTTCAGTGGTGCCGAGGGGGCTTTTGGGTCCCAGATTCCCTCTGTCTCCACTGAGGTTTTCCCAAACTGGCAGCTGCTCTCTGGTTTGCCTCCTGTCTTTGTGTTCAGGGCAGGAACAAGGGCACTAGGATGAAATTCTCCTCACTCCCTTTGGTTTCCTTTGCAGTGGAAGATTGATGACAAGCCAGTGAAAATTGACAAATGGGACGGTTCAGCCGTGAAAAATTCCCTGGATGACTCTGCCAAAAAGGTACCTTCTGCTACTGCTGAATTTTTCCTTCTTGGGAAACGCTCTTATTTTCTTTTCTACTTTTTTGGGGTTGTCTGTGCCCCTATCCTTGCCAGGCCTGTAGCATCTCTTGTGATTCCCATGGATTGTGCTTAATTCCCAGTGTTAATCAGCAAATTATCAGGATGCCTGACATTAATTCTCCATGAACTCTCTGCTCAGTATACCCATCTCATGGAGGCTGTTTCCTCTAAACCTTTCCCAGAAACAGTTTGTCATATTCACGGAAAGCACAAAATTAAGTCAGCCACCCATTTTCTCCCACAGGTTCTCCTGGAAAAGTACAAATATGTGGAAAATTTCCGCTTGATTGACGGCCGCCTCCTCATCTGCACAATCTCTTGTCTCTTTGCAATTGTTGCTTTGATTTGGGATTACCTGCATCCTTTTCCTGAATCCAAACCCGTCCTTGCTTTTTGTGTTGTCTCATATCCTTTAGAAATGTTGTCTCACTTCTACCAAAAGGCTTTGATCTTCCACAAGAAGGAAACCCTTGTCTCTCCTGTTTTCAGGCCTGTGGGAATTTTTCGTCCCGAGGTCAGCTGATAATCAGACAGTTTTTCATGTGATGGGAAAATTCCTGCCTGTCTGGATATGATGCACCTACATTTGGGTGACCTCAGGGCAAATCATTCTCTTATTCTATCCACAGTGTGGTTACAGACATGTCTGCTCTTCCCTAATACCACAGGTCAGATACTGAAAGGGAAAAGTGGAACAGAGGGAATTCTTGCCAGCACCTCTGCAGAGGGATCTGGACAGGCTGGATCCATGGGCTGAGGCCACTCTGGGAGGTTCAGCAGGGTGAAGGATTAGTGGTGGCCTTGGCAGTGCTGAGGAAACAGTTGGACTTTTCCAGCCTAAACAATTCCATGAAAGACCTTCCAGCTCTAACCCCAGCCAGAGGCAGGGACACTTTTCAATAGACCGGGTTGCTCCAAGCCCCGTCCAACCTGGCCTTGGACACTTCTAGGGAGTTAATAATAAATTAATTTTGTAATTATTAAAGGTAAGAATTCGTTATTAATTTCTCATGCTGATGACGTATCAGCTGAGCATGAGAACGGAGTGTCACAAGAGGTGCTTAAACAGTCTCTCTGAGGGGATCCAAGGGACTTCTCTGCCTGTCCTTGCAACTCCTGATTTCCTTAACTTCCTCTGCACGTATTTTGTGATGATGGGAATCCTGACCATCTACACCTCATACAAGGAGAAGAGTATTTTCCTCGTGGCTCACAGGAAAGACCCGGCAGGGATGGACCCCGACGACGTTTGGCAACTCTCCTCCAGCCTCAAACGGTACCCTTTGCTCCAACATCCCAGGCTTAGCCAGAGCCACCATTTCCATCCCCTATCCCTTCAGAGCATCACCCTAAATATTCCCTTTCCTTTCCAAATCTACAAATCTCTATCAAAAATCCATGTCCTGGTCTAGAAATGGTGCCAAATTGTTTCCTGCCACAAATGGATTTTGCTTCTCTTTAAACCCCCTGATTTAATCAGAGTATAAGATTGTGTTACTTGTAGCCGTGGGTGCCCAGGTGGGGACTCCAGCCTGGGAGGGTTCTGATTCCAGCTGGGATCCTGCTCTGAGACCTCTCTACTCTCCCTGCAGGTTTGATGACAAGTACACCCTGAAGCTGACGTTCATCAGCGGGAAAACCAAGCAGCAGAGGGAAGCCGAGTTCACCAAATCCATCGCCAAGTTCTTCGATAACAACGGGACGTTAGTCATGGAAGCCTACGAGCCAGAGGTGTCCAAGCTCCACGACAGTCTGGCCCTGGAGAGGAAAACAAAATGATCCCAGACACCGTCCCACCTTCCCGGGAACGTGCTGAGTTAACACCAATAAAGTCGAATGGCAAAGAAAGCGAATCATGGCCTCTGTTTTTGTCCTGAAATCCTATTCCATTTTTGGATTTTTAATCTTGCATCCAAGATTTTTTGAAGCTTATGGCTAAGCTTGGGCTGTGTGCTTGCAGGGCAGACCCTCAAGTTGGACTT
>NW_020956558.1:122573-123870 GCF_003031625.1 Empidonax traillii
GGGAACGTGCTGAGTTAACACCAATAAAGTCGAATGGCAAAGAAAGCGAATCATGGCCTCTGTTTTTGTCCTGAAATCCTATTCCATTTTTGGATTTTTAATCTTGCATCCAAGATTTTTTGAAGCTTATGGCTAAGCTTGGGCTGTGTGCTTGCAGGGCAGACCCTCAAGTTGGACTTTGGGGACCCCTGTGAGGGGAGACACGTCACTGATGCTGCCCCAGCTTCCTCTGCTGTACCTGGCAGTGCTTTATCACATGGCTCCATGTCTGTGGGGTGTTTTACTAATCCCACCTTTCCCTTACATGTTAGGAATTCAGGACAAAACTCCTGTGTGGAACAACCGTCCCCTGGCAAACCAGTTTTCTTTATTTTTGTACTTATCTAAGTGGGGATAGATTGTTTTGTATAAAAACCTTTTACGTGTTGGGGGTGTGGAGGATAAAATATGCTACCTCTGTGTGTTTGGCCACAGAGCTTCTCAAAAAGGTGTAAAAGAAGTTTTCCAAGCCATGTCTGTCCGTCTGTCCTGCTTTTTCCTTGTGGCACCTCCTGTCCTGCGTGTCCCTTCTATAAACTGGCATTTTTTAAAAGATTTTTTGGGAGGTTTTTTTTTTCAATAAAAGGGAACAACAGAACATCAAACGTGTCCTGGAGCATCTCTGGGGTGTTTCAGGGGAGGTGGAGGCCAGAGAGGGAATTTCAGTTCACAGAATCGTTCCCTCCTGGATTACAGGGGCTTCACTCAGCTCCCCATCACTGACTTCCAGCTCTGGGAGCTGGATATCCTGAGGTTTTGGTATTAAAGGCTGAGACAAAGGAGGCATTGAGTCCCTCAGCCTTTCCTCATTCCCTGACACAGCTGCCCTCCACATCCAGCAAAGTATGGAGACTCTCCTTGGTCCTCCTTTTGCTGCCTATTTATTTATTTATTTATTTATTTATAGAAACTGTTGTCTCTCACCTCAGTGGCCAAATTAAGTTCCAGTTTGGCTTCGGCCCTTATAATTTTCTCCCTGCATCACCTCATACTATCCTTGTGGCGTCCACCCCACCCACCCCAGTTTCCTGTCCTCTTTCTGCTCTTTTTTTCCCCGAGTTCCAGCTTAAGTTCCCTGGACAACCAACGGCAGGTAATAGGGGGCCGTAAAGACCAGGGAGTTTCCTAGTAGTGTCCCTTACCCGGGCCCCAGGGAGGCAGCAGAATTCCTTGTGGGATGGGTCCAGTCGGCTTATCAGGCCCTCCATTCCCCTCGGAAGGGAACAGACGATTCCCTTTTTTTTTTTTTTTTTTTTTT
>NW_020956558.1:125494-127568 GCF_003031625.1 Empidonax traillii
TGGGATCCAGGTGGAAGGAGGTGCATGGAGGGATTGGGGCAGGGGAATGCATGGGCATGGGGACTCTGGGGTGGGGACACTGGGGGAGCTAAAGGAGTTGAAGGCTTGGGAGTACTGGGGAGGCACAGGGGGTGCAGAGCCCTTGGGAACAGCGTGGGGGGTGTGCTCGGGGGCGAAATAGGGGAGCCTGTGCAGCACTGGGGAACAGAGGGACACAGAGACACCATAGACATGCAGGAGAGTGGGGTGTGACCCCTCCAAGGGGCTCAGCTCTCAGCCCCCCTCTCCTATTTGGCTCAGGCCCCAGCAGGAGCCACCATGTTCCAGGCCACCACCTGCCTCAAGGTGAGTCCTTATCCCTATCCCTCCATATAGGGGGACATGAGGGCTTTTCCTGGCATTTAACCCTTTACACCTGGCATTCCCACACTTCCAGCACCAGGGGGATGGCAGGGAGAGCCCCCCACTGCCGCCACCCTCGGAATCCCCGCTTGTCTCCCCTCCGGAGACACTCTTCCGACAGGGAAGTGGGGTCACCTACCGCATCCCAGCTCTGCTCTACATTCCCTCGGATGAATCCTTCCTTGCCTTTGCTGAAAAACGCTCCTCAGCCCGGGATGAGGACGCCAAGTACCTGGTGCTGCGTCGGGGCTGCCGGCACGGCTCCTCGGTGAAGGTAAAATCCACCCTGCGCTGCAGGAACGACCTGTGTCCGCATCCACGCCGGGTGGTTCCAGGGTGCGGCGATGCTGGCACGCCCCACGGTTGAGCCCCGTTTCCCTCCTTGCCGGCAGTGGGGTCCGGTGGAGGAGCTGTCAGCGCTGGCGCTGCCCGGCCACCGCACCATGAACCCGTGTCCGCTCCTCGATGCCAGGAGTGGCACCATCTTCCTCTTCTGCATCTGCGTGGAGCAGGGGAAGACGGAGCAGCACCAGATCTGGAGGGGGAGCAGCGCCGCGCGTCTCTGCTTCGCCACGAGCGCCGACGGCGGCCGCAGCTGGGCCCCGCTGCGGGATGTGACGGACGAGGCCGTCGGCGCCGACCTGTCCCGCTGGGCCACCTTTGCCGTGGGGCCAGGCCACGGGGTGCAGCTGGATTCGGGACGGCTCGTGGTGCCGGCGTACACCTACTACATGCACGGGCGCCTGTGCGGGGCAGCGCGGCTGCCCTGCTGCACCCGCCAGCACTCCCTCGTCTTCTACAGCGATGACGGTGGGCGCCGCTGGCACAAGGGCACCCTGCTTGACGGCAAGCGCACGGGCGAGTGCCAAGTAGCCGAAATCCGCGGCGCCCACCCGCCCTTGCTGTACTGCAGCGCCCGCGCGCCACACGGCTGCCGGGCCGTGGCACTCAGCGCCGACCGCGGGCTGCACTTCCAGCGCCCGGCGCGCTGCCCGGCGCTGGCCGAGCCCCCGCACGGCTGCCAGGGCAGCGTGGTGAGCTTTGCCGCGCCCGCCGGCACCGCCGGAGCGCCCACGTGGCTGCTCTACTCCCACCCCACCGACCGGCACCACCGGCGCAATTTGGGTGTCTACCTGAACCCATCGCCGCTGGACGGGGCGGGCTGGCGGCGCCCCTGGGTGCTGCACGCGGGGCCTGCCGGGTATTCCGACCTGGCCGTGTGTCCGGGCAGAATTTTCGGCTGCTTGTTCGAGTGCGGCATGGCCAGCGCCTGTGAGGAGATCGTCTTCTGCCTCTTCGCCCTGGACTCCTCTGATCAGAACCTCAAGGCTTCCTAAAAACAGACCTGTGTTAGTCAAGGGGGTCGCTCCTGACTGCTGGCATCCCGATCCGGACCTCCCCAGGATGTTTTGGATGCTCCAGAGGCTCAGCATCATGTAGCTTTTAATTTTATATTATGGCTTTTTAATCACTCATCAGTTGGTGGTGGTAGAGGATCTGCTGCAGGTTGGCCAAGGGGTGCTGGCACAGCACCCAAAATGCTGCTGCTTCTCCAAAAATGGGCATTTTTCAGCTGGTAGCAGCAAAAAAGTGCCACCGAGAGCAGCCGGTTCCCTGAGGCAGAAGTCCCCTAAAGTCTTATTCAAGTTAAAAATGTTTCCAGTCCCTGTGT